>NW_028327837.1:2322665-2502041 GCF_031878675.1 Megascapheus bottae | reverse complement strand
TTTGTTGCTGAGGCTGGCTTTGAACCTTAATCCTCAGATCTCCGCCTCCTGAGTAGCTAGGATTACAGGTGTGAACCACCAGCGCCTGGCTGGGAGACTGCCTTTGAAGAAAAGTGTATCTTGTGTTCTCTCTTCTCTCTTTCCCTTTCTCTTTTCTCTCTCTCTCTCTCTCTCTCTCTCTCTCTCTCTCTCTCTCTCTCTCTCTCCTCTGTCTCTCTCTCTCCTCTTCTTTGTCTCTCCCTTCTCTCTCATCTCTCTTCTCTCTCTCTATCTCATCATTCTCTCTCCTCCCTCTCTTTCTTTACTGTCTCCTCTCTCTCACCCCTTTCTCCTTTCTTTCCTCTCTCCTCTCTGTCTTCTCTTCACCTTCTCTCTCTCCCTCATATTTCTTTTTTCTCTCTCCTCTTTTCTCTCCCCTTCCTCTCCTCTCTCCCCCCTCCTCCATTCTCCTTTCCCCCTTTCTTCCTCACCCCAGTGCACCATGAGGTGAGTTGTAAGTTTCTCTGTATCATTACTTCCAATGAGCCTCATTATGGCCCAGAATCAACAGAGCTAAATGACCACGAATTAAAACCATGAGTAAAAAGTAAAGCCTTTGTGTATGAGAAACCTACTGCTAGTATTACACTTAATGGAGAAAATCTAAAGCCATTCCCTCTAAAATCAGGAACGAGACAAGGATGCCCACTCTCTCCACTCCTCTTTAACATAGTACTAGAATTCCTAGCCAGTGCAATAAGGCAAGAAGCAAGCATAAAGGGGATCCAAGTAGGGAAAGAGGAAATAAAACTATCCCTCTTTGCAGATGACATGATTCTGTATTTAAAGAATCCTATAGACTCTACTCCCAAGCTCCTTGAGCTGATTCACAGCTTTGGAAGAGTAGCAGGCTATAAAATCAACCCTCAAAAATCGACTGGCTTCCTTTATGCCAACAGTGAGAGGAACGAGGCAATAATCAGGAAAGAAACTCCTTTCACAATAGCCTCAAAGAAAATAAAGTACCTAGGAATTAGCTTAACTAAGAATGTAAAGGACCGTTTAGATGAAAACTTTAAAACCCTAAAAAAGGAAATTAAAGCAGAACTAGGGAAATGGAAAAACCTCCCATGCTCCTGGATTGGAAGAATCAACATTGTGAAAATGACAATCTTGCCAAGAGCTATCTACAAATTCAATGCAATACCCATCAACATCCCAATGTCATTCTTTAAAGAAATAGAAGAGGCAATCCAAAATTTCATATGGAATAATAAAAGACCCCGTATAGCAAAAACACTTCTTAGCAGAAAGAACAGCGCTGGAGGAATTTCAATTCCAAACTTTAGACTCTATTACAGAGCTATAATTATCAAAACAGCTTGGTACTGGCACAGGAACAGGCCTGAAGACCAATGGAATAGAACTGACGACCCAGATATTAAACCACAGACCTATGGCCACCTAATCTTTGACAAGGGAGCCAAAAAAATAGAATGGAAGAAAGACAGCCTCTTCAACAAGTTGTGCTGGTAGAACTGATTAAGCACCTGCAGAAAACTAAAGCTGGATCCTTCTTTGTCACCTTGCACTAGAATTAACTCCAAATGGATCAAAGACCTGGAGATAAAAGCTGACACACTGAAAACTCTACAGGAAGGAATAGGAGATACACTACGCCTCCTTGGCACAGGTCGAAACTTTCTTAATAAGGACCAAGAATCACAACAAATCAGAGAAAGGCTGGATAAGTGGGACTGCATTAAACTGCAGAGCTTTTGTATGGCAAAGGACAGAGCTAGTAAACTAATCAGGAAGCCTACAGAGTGGGAGAAGATCTTCACCGTCCAAACAATGGACAAAGGCCTCATATCTAAAATATATCAACAACTCAAAAAATTGAATCACTCCAAAACTAACCTCCAAAGTAACAACCATCCCATTAAAAAATGGGCCAAAGACTTAAAGAGAATCTTCTCTGAAGAAGAAACAAAAATGGCCTATAGACACATGAAGAAATGCTCAACATCTCTGGTCATAAAAGAAATGCAAATCAAAACAACTCTAAGATTCCACCTCACTCCAGCTAGAATGGCCAGGATCAGGAAAACGAATGACAACAGATGCTGGAGGGGATGTGGCCAGGAGGGATCACTACTACACTGTTGATGGGAGTGCAAACTCGTTCAACCACTATGGAAAGCAGTGTGGCAGTGCCTCAAAAGGCTAAACATAGAACTCCCCTATGACCCAGCAATTCCACTACTTGGCATTTACCCAACCACCCAGAAACAAGGACATACTAAACCCACCAGCACAACAATGTTCATTGCAGCACTATTCACCATAGCAAAGATATGGAACCAACCTAGATGTCCCTCAGTTGATGAGTGCATCAACAAGTTGTGGTATTTGTACACAATGGAATTCTATGCTGCTGTCAGAAAGAATGACATTGCCCCATTTGTTAGGAAATGGAAAGACTTAGAAAAAATCCTATTAAGTGAAGTAAGCCAGACTCAAAGGAACTTAGGCTCAATGGTTTCCCTCATTCGTCATAATCAGTAGAAACCTTGGGCTCTACTAGAAGAGATCTGCAATAGAGCAAAATCTCGATACATAAGGACATATAATGTGAAGCTAATTGAAAGGACCTCCAGGATAGTGAAACAAAAGCCATATAATGAATGATTGTTGTCCTTAATGTACTATGTTGTCTCTCATCCCCTTTGCTGTCCCTTGGTTATCTCATATTGGTATAGTATCTCACTTTGTTATCTGATATATTGAATTTATTTGTATTTGGATATTTGAAATTTGATAGGGAAGGGGGGAAAACCAAGACGGGTGGGGGGTGTGGGGGGGAGGGAAACGGGTACCAAGACATGTGAAAGGGTATCAAGGTATGTGAATTAATGCACCTTCTATCTGGCAAATATCATGTAACCCTTTTACTAATTACAATAAAAAATGATGCTAATGAGCTACCCCAAACAAAATTAAATTGCAATGACAGGTCTCACCTTCAAAGTTATTAGAACCATACGAAGAAGTACATGAGGGAAGTTGGGAGGACTTTTTCTTCCTGGAGCAGAGTAAGCATACCTGTCTCAGCACATGTAGTGCTCTAGAAAGCATCTGCTTACTGAAATAAGAAATTCAATCAGTCATTTTACACAGCCTGGAAATAACATTAACCAGCTCTTGACTGGACTTTGGAGGAAAGTTGGCCTACCAACTTATATTCAAAAGACGATGCCATGAACTTTAGTTGACCTGTCATTGACCAATTTAGATAGACAAACCATGGTATTGATTGACATTCATCCCAACATGCAACTCAGCCCAGAAGTTTACTCTCAAGTTATTGTATATGTTGAGAGAGGCTGAAAGTAAATCCAATAATACACAATGAAATATAAAATTACCAGACTGCCATTGCATAAAACTTTGAGCAAAAGGGAATGAAGTTGAAAAGTGTTACAAGAAACCGAACCACCCTGACAAGTCCATTGTCTCATATGAGAAGGGAAAAAAATCCCTTGCTAGAGAATTATCTTCAGCAATGATCTAAAGTTTTTCTCTTTTAACATGTACCTTGATGAGAGGAGGGTTGGAAACAGGGACAAAAACATAAGAAGGAGTATCAATGTGTGAGAAGAAATGCACCCACCACCTGACGAATGTAACTGTAACCCCTCTATACATTACTCCAACAATAAATGTTTTTAAAATGTACCTTGATGATTAAAAATTAGATGCCCATTCTCAAATTAAGAAAATAAACCAGGATAAAAGGATATGAAAAAAAAAAGTTACTAGGAAGGGGCCGGAGTGTGGCCTAGTGGTAGAGTGCTTGCCTAGCATGCAGGAAGACACAGGTTCAATTCCTTGGCTTCTCAGAAATTAGTCCTTTTTTTGTTGCCTGGCTGTGGAGGAAAAGGATCTCCTTGAATTTGTGTCTGGATACAGAAGATTCTTCTGTACTAGAGATGTAGAATTGAGAGCAAGGAGGAGGAGGGGAAGGTGAGCTGTAGAGCCCATGTCTATTTCCCATAGTTTTATTTGCTCTCTTACCTTTCTAATAACCCTGGCTAAGTTGTCTTCTTGGACCAAAAAAGATACCTGACCACCATCTACCTTCAGCTACATGCCTTTTCTCCTCATCTTTATTAAATAGAGAAAAAAATTCACCCTCACTTTTCATATGCTTCACTGTATTTTCACAAGGTAGTTAAGTGCTGCTGTCTCCCCCCGCCACTCCCCAACTGCATAACCATGATTCAGGGTTTTCTTCCCTTCCAAACGTCTGCTTGTTTCTCTCTAGGAGGTCTACTGACTGTCTACTTTTATGAAGGCAGTGCCCGCATCCCTGTTTTCAGAGCTGATTTCCATAGGTCAGGTTATTTAGGGGCTGCAGGAGCTGAGGTGAGATCAGCACTGCCACCTGGTGGTGAGAGATAAGATTCCAGCCCTTTTTTTTTTTTTTTTGGTGGGTCATGGGGCTTGATCTGGCCTGGGCACTGTCCCTGAGCTCTTCAGCTCAAAGCTACCACCCTACCCTTGAGCCAAGCCTCACTTCCATTTTTCTAGATGTTAATTGGAGATAAGTGTCTCAGGTTCTTTTGTGCCCAGGCTGGCTTTGAACCTTAATCCTCAGATCTCAGCCTCCTGAGTAGTTAGGATTACAGGCATGAGCCACCGCACCTACACCAGCCTTTTCTGAGGGTGAGGGAGAGGAGTGTGAGGAAAAAGTAGTCTTTTCTGTCAAACTGAAATGCTTTTGTATTGTATATTGATATTTTTTGGTATTATTTGCTTTTTTAAAATATATTTTTATTGTAATTAATAGAAGGGTTACATGATATTTGCCAGATAAATGGTGCATTAATTCCCACACATTGAAACCCTTTCACATGTCATGGTCCCCATTTCCCTTCCCCCCTCTATTATTTGCTTTTTAAAGACTTATTTCTGTGCTGTTTATGACCAGCAGCCATGTGAGGAATGCAAATCTTGTGTCGAAGGAGTTAAAAGAGTGAAATTGCAATTATCAGCTGTGCTGCTGTGACCCACTCGCCAAATTAGGGAGATAAATATTTATCGAAGGAATTCAAAGAATAAAACTGCAACTGCCAAGTGTGTTGCTTGTTAGAATAATCTTTATCAATGGAATTAAGTCCCCCCACACACACATTTTTTTTTGGCCAGTCCTGGGCTTGAGCTCAGGGCCTGAACCTGTTTTTGGACTTTCTCAAGGCTAGAGCTCTACCACTTGAGCCACAGCACCACGTCTAGCTTTTTTCTACGTATGTGGTACCGAGGAATTGAACCCTGGTCTTTGTGCATGCTAGGCAAGCACTCTATCACTAGGCCAAACTCACGTGCCCCCCCTTTTTTTTCTGTGGGTCACCTGGCTTGAACTGTGCCTGGGAACTGTCCCTGAGCTCTTTTCAGCTCAAGGCTACCACCCTCCCCCTGGGTCTGGGTCGGAGGTGTCCCTGAGCTCTTCAGCTCAAGGCTACCATCCTACCCTTGAGCCAAGCACCACTTGTTTTCTAGAGGTTAGTTGGAAATAAGAGTCTCAGCTCCTTTTGTGCCTGGGGTGGCTTTGAACCTTGATCCTCAGATCTCAGCCTCCAGAGTAGCTAGGATTACAGGTGTCAGCCATGTGCCCCAGACCTCCCCCTTTTAAATGGGAGCTTTCTGCTGACTTCATCAACCTCTCTCACTGTATCTGCCAGCCACTCTGTTCCCAGTTCTGCTTTCAGCCAGCTGTGATGAAAAAAAAATTGTAAACCTTTTAAAAAAACAATCTAACGTTGGTAATCAGTTATATTTAGAATGTGAGCCTAACTCCTTGACAAGGGACAGTTTGGACTGGGATAAAAACCTACTAAACTGCTCTGCCCAGTGTGCCTGCTTAGCTCTGGGTAGAGTGAGGCATTGCAAATTGCTTGACAAAATTTGTATCTCTTGTGTGTCTATTCATTCCTGACACTGGAGATGTGTGCTTTTTTTGTTGTTGTTTTTGCCAGTCCTGGGGCTTGAACTCCCGGGTTTGGGCACTGTACTTGGACTTTCTCAAGGCTAGCACTCTACCATTTGAGACACAGCACCACCTCCTTGGCTTTGTATGTGGTACTAAGGAATCAAACTTTGTGCGTGCTAGGCAAGCACTCTAGCACTAGACCATGCTCCCCTCCTGTCCAGAGTTTCTAACAGGAGGGAGGAAAGGCCAGGAGCTGAGGCAATCTTGCACATCTGTTCACTTTTGAGCACTAAGTGGCAAGCATGAGAGGGCCAGGGCCCAGGCTCAGAAACAGTCTTTCCTCTCCAGTCTTGTTTCTGTATTCAGGAAAATCCTTCCTAATGTTGGACCAAAGTCAACTCTAGTAATCAAAGAAATCCAGCTGCATTTAGATCTTTCAGGAAATACTAGCTTTTTAAAATAAAAATTAATATGTCAGTTAATTATCAAAAAAAATGACTAGGAAGCAACTCGGGGTGTCACAGTGGACACACTAACCAGATCAGGGTGATAGGAAGAAGGGTAAAAGAAAGCATCCCCAATAAACTTAAAACCAGACTCTGCAGTTCAAGTGTAACTTGAAAAAGGAGCCAGACTTCTTGGACAGAGAAACAAAAACTCCAGTAGAACCTGTTAACCAGTGAATATTGTTTACCTACGAGATAGATCACAGGCAAAAACCCAACAAGAATCTCACAAAACACTGGACCACAGCACTCCTCTCTTAACCACAATGACCCAACATTTGTTGCCCTGGCTACAGAACTCCACTGCCTAGTGAGGAGCAGACAAACAGGGTATTCACACAGAAACAAAGGGACCAAGGACAGAACACAGGAGTTTGCCAGGTCTACAGAGGCAGAGCAGAAGGTTTTTATACAGACTTTAAAAATGAAGCTATAACTGATAGAGGAGCTATGTATTAGAAGGCAGGAAAGACAATGTATCTGAAGGAAACCACAGGGACTCATATCAAGGTTATTGAAAATAACACTTGGAATGGTTTTTGGTCACACTAGGCCAGCTGGCTACTTGTTGATATCTTCTCTTGGGAAGAAACTATCAAAATCAGGAATCCAGAGCTAAGAATCATGAATCTGACTCTCCTAGTGTAAGAATTGTAGGCGGCGGGTCCTTCTTTCTCTCTGCCTTTGCCCTGCAATACTGAACCTCAGCTACTGCTGAGGAAAGACTTCACAGAGTTACTGGAGCATTTACCCAGCATCCACCGCAGGCCAGGCCGCATGTGAGGCCTGCCCCAGCCACAGGTTGTGGTCATGAAGATGCTGCTGGAAAGTACAGGATGCTTTTGTTTTATTATTACTATTATTATTATTATCATCATCATCATCATCATCATTATCTTTAAGTAGTTGTACAAAGTAGTTGCCATTGAACAAAAACATTTATGAAAAGACTATAGCTGAAAAAATGTCACCCCTGGATAAAATCAAGCCAAAGTCCAAAGTCACAAAGCTCAAGGTTGATTTTTTGTGTGTTCACACAGTCAACGAACTGTCAAATCTGGACTGAGGAATTGCTTATAAATAATTCATTTTTATAGAAGGTTGAAGCCATTATTTTCAAAATTATGAGTCTTATCTGTCGCTTTCATCAACAACTTCCACAGATCTCAAGCCAGGAAATTCTATATCATTTCCTGGGTTGTCCTATTTAATTGTAGTTCACAGACAATATAAGACACATTTGGGTTTTGGTTTTAAATGGAAATGGAACTCTACTAAATACAGTAATCTGTGGATCAACAGAAGTCAATCAAATGGGAACTATTCAAATTCTACTTTGTTGTAAAGCTAAAGGCATTGACGCCAGAAATACCTCCTATTAGAAATTCCCCTATATGAAGTGTTTCTCCTCTACATATGATCTGAATTATTATTATTATTACTCTTTTGCCAGTCCTGGGACTTGAACTCAGGGGAGCCTGGATGCTATCCCTGAGTTTTAGGCACAAAGTTGGCATTCTATTATAGTGTTAATTTATGCATATATATATACATATATATATATATATTACAGCTGGGAGTTTGAGGTTTAGGCTCAAGGTTGACATTCTATTATTCGAGCCATTTCCAGCTTTTTTGTGGGTTAGAGATAATAGTGTTATGGACTTTCATTCCCAGGCTGGATTTCAATGGTTATTCTCTGATCTCAGCCTTATGAGTAGCCAGGATTACAGGCATGAGCCACTGGCACCCAACTTGAATTCTTTCTTTGATTAAAAAAAAAAATATATATATATATATTGCAGCTGGGAGTTTGACGTAGTGGTAGAGTGCTTGTCTAGCATGGACAAAGATTAATGTTTGATTCCTCAGTATCACATACATAGAAAAAAGCCAGAAGTGGTGCTATGGCTCAAGTGGTAGAGCGTTATCCTTGAGAAAACCCAAGGACAGTGCTCAGGCCCTGAGTTCAAGGCCCAGAACTGGCAAAAAATACATTACAGCCCTGAGTTCAAAGCCCAGAACTGGAAAAAATACTTTACAACTATGTTGAAAGCAAAATATACACCTTATGGATGGGAATGGGAAGGAAAAACTGTAAGAGACAGGGTGACTCTGTCCAGGAAGAAATGTACTCTTGACCTGGCTTATATAGCTGGATACCACCTTTACAATAACAATTTACTTTTTAACAAAGGTAAATATACCTTTATTTAAAAGGTATATTGTAATTAAAAGGTCACCTTTTTGGTTGATCTGACTATTCAACTGGAGATGAGAGGCAAGAATTTGAACAGCTTTTAAGAAGCATGAAAATTAGTAAACACACTTTTAAATCTCATGAAGCATAACCAGGTAATTCAATGCAGAACATTTGCAAGGATACAAAAATGCTGGCAGATAATGTGATCAATATGCCTATTCAGAAGGCTAGGCAATATGACTCAATCTTTTGGATCCATCTGGTGGTATACTTACATGAATCACATAATGTACCGGGCAGTTTATTTTCAAAATCCGTTGGCACAATTATGCCTTTTTAGAAAGTAGAGGGGGGAGGGTCAGTTCTAACCAGCTGATGAACAGAAAAAGACAATTTCAGCTGGGCACTGGTGTCTCAAGCCTAATCTAGCTATCCAGGAGGCTGAGATCTGAGTATCACCATTCAAAGCTAGCCTGGACAAGAAAGCCCTTGAGTCTCTTATCTCCAATTAACCACCAAAAATCCAGAAATAGAGCTGTGGGAGAGGGCTAGCTTTGAGCAAAAAGCTTAGAGATAGCTCCCAAGATCCTAAATTTGAACTACACACACACACGACAATTACCTACTCGAATCCATATACACACATATATTGTATACATAGTAGATAATAGGTAGATATTGCAACTGTATTTTGAACATATTCTCTAACCATGTACAGAAAATCTAGGACAACATGAAGGAAAATATGGTTTTTTAAAAAACTCACCTCTAATGTAAAATGTAAACATAAATGATTATATAAAATCATGTTATTCCAAAGTTTTATCAAAGCAAGATGATAAAGGATGAAAAGTATACTTGTTCATGCCACTACTTATTTTATAAAGATCAAACAATTAAACAAAGTAGAGAATTGTTTCATTTTTTTGTAATTCGAGTTATAGTTATCACAATTTGAAGTCAAATTCAGATTGTACACATTAATTCTTTATCTCAAGAGCAAAATTTTTCATTTAATGAGAAATAAAAGTATAAATATACCTATCAAGCCTAGGAAAAGCAAGTACAAAATGTGTCCCTTAAAGTCTGCTTCATTATCTTTAACCTAATTTGATTTCCTTTTTTTTCTAGGGCTAAGAAGAACAAGGTGAAGCCTATAATCAGAATAAGCAAGAAGTGTGAGTCTCTTTTAGAAATACAAATAGTATCTGTCAGTGCCCTCACCCACCCAGCCACCCAAGGGTATCCCTCGATGCTCCCAAGAAACCCGACGGTGGAAGGGGAAGAGCACAGGACATTTTTAACCACAACACTTGCAAACCTGCAAGCCACCTGCCTTCCAAATCATAGAGAGTGCGTGCATCTATGTCATTCTCAATACTCAGGGCAGCCCTTTTACATCACCCACCTATCACCTAAAGATAAGTTACACAGAATGCATTCCCAATGATGAGGAGTTAGGAAATCATTCCTTCACTAGTCTGTATGAAATTGATATTAATTATCATCATTCAATTATAATAAACACTGCAGTGAAGTAAACTCTAGTCGTCGTTGTAGATACTTACCAATAGTTGCTTAATTTCATCCACCACCATCCTCTCCAAATGGGTACAAGAGTAGAATTTCATTATGCTGTGAAAGAGAAATGTAAATCAAATAAACACACACATGAAGAAAATGAAACTGTCCTTAGAAATTTTGTTTCAAGGAAGTATTCATCTCTTTTTTTTGGAATTTTAAAAATATTTTATTTGAAAATTTTATGCAAATTGAATATTATCTTTTCACTTGGCAATCTTCTTATAATTATATAATATAAAGAAACATGATAATTACTTTCACCACAGCCCATATAAAGTGTATCCCTAAGCCCCTCAGAATTTACCCCAGTGTGCCACGTGAAGATGATCATCTTCTGTAGGTGACTCCCAGCACATCTGAGAACCCCTGTGCATAGCCAAGTGTCAAATAGGAATTATCAAGAATATTTGTAAAGCATTTAATGAGGTATGAAAATACTTTTATCCAAAAATAGAATCATAAAAACTTACACAACATGAATTGTTATGAAAAGTAAGTTTTACCAAGTCTTTTAAGTTAAAGGAACTGGAGCCATGGCTTAGTGGTAGAACATCTGCCTGGGAAGTATGAGGCCTCCAGTTCGAACCTCAGATCACACACACACACACACACACACACACACACACACTCACTCTCATACACTCACTCACACATACACACCCACACAAGTTAAATATACAACTGAAGAACATCTAAACAAATTTGATTAAATTTCTATCCGGGGCCATAATTATACTTCTAAATCATTCATTTGAGTAACTATTAGAAATTCAAAGCCTAGTGATTACTTCATATACTATCTGAATTATTTCCTTCAAATCAATTGGAATTGGTCAATGTCTCCTCTTGGCTTAGCATTTTCCTCCTAAATATCTTCTGAGTAGGAGCAACGCTATCATTTTCCATTGTATCCTCTAAGAGTCTGCCACATGAGTTCTCCCCAGAGCCCCCAAGCCACGCATGCACTTGTCCTAGGAAACCCTAGAAGGTCCCGTCCCTGACCAGGCCACTCGAGTGACACAATACCTCGAAACTCATGTGCAAGAATCATGGAAAGACATGATGAAGCACCAGGACAACTGCCATGACTAATTCCTCATAATATCTCTGATTACATTAATACCTGGTAATGCATAATCTGCAGTATAAAGGTGACACAGATTCACAATGATAATGTCTAGCAGCAATAATAATGTCTTTGGGGGTAGGAAGGGCAGGAAGATAAAAGAAACATGTACTTCCTGCCAAAGTAATCAATGCCCAAAGTAAGAAACAAAACATATTAGATTTACATTCAAAAGCATGTGAAACTTTCTCAAGTAACTATAACTAAGATTGCTTGGAATAGAAGAGATTGTCTTTAAATAATGGTAGCAATAATAATCGCTGCCATTGTTATGAATCCCTACCACTGAATTGTATTATAGTAAGAGATGTCACAGACATCATTTCTGATGTCTGAAAACCTGGGTAAATAATTTATAGAAAATATAACCCCATAAGAATGTCTTTATATTCAAAGGTTTAAAATTTTTCCATCCCAGCCTAGCTAGCAGCTTTTAAGACATCAAAACTACTGAATATCTATCTCCTCTACCATCTTTGGTTATTCTTCTTTCTTCCAATTCCAAACATACAAATGAATTTAGGACATTCATACGAGATACATTGTCTCTGATCTCTGTAAATATTTTTAAAAGTTCAGCAATATACAGGAACTCTTAACTGCTAATAATATTTCAAGTTTTACAAACCAAACATTTAGGAAAGGCATTAAAGGCATCAGGTTTACTTTATACTCAAACAGGAGATATTACAGGTGAGGCGGGCGCCTCACCTGGTACCCGAGCGGGCTTGGGCGCTCGCGGATCTCGGGGTGCAGGTGGCGGCGGGTCTGGGACACCATGATACATTTCATCTTGCTGTTCAGTCGACAAGGGAAATTACGGCTACAGAAGTGGTACACCACTCTCCCTGACAAAGAGAGGAAAAAAATAACCCGGGAAATTGTTCAGATTATTCTCTCTCGAGGTCATCGAACAAGCAGTTTCATTGACTGGAAGGAGCTCAAACTTGTTTATAAAAGGTCTGCGAGCTGGGTATCATCTTTAATTTTGAAAAGGCATATTTTATCCTTGATGAGTTTATAATAGGTGGAGAAATTCAGGAAACATCCAAGAAAATAGCTGTCAAAGCCATTGAAGAGTCTGACCTGTTACAGGAGGAGAGAGAGAGAAAGAGGAGAGAGGGAAGACAGTGTAGAGGATGCAATTCCTAGTGTCTCCACTAGGGACAGCAGCTGGTTGAGAAGAGAAGCTCAAATGACAATGGAAGAATCCATGAACAAACCTACAGTTTAACCGACAACCTACAGTTTAACCGACTTGAAGACTCCGAGTGCTGCAAGTGCTGAATTTTAAATCCTCATTGTTTTGTATCCAGTGCAGAGCCATGCCACAAGTAACTTAAAGAAACGGATTCTTAGTTAACTAGCAAATGTTCACGTTGGCTAATATAGTATATTTGAAATGTCTATGTCTATAGTATACTGTATATGATGACTTAATTTGCTTCCTTCTGAAACATATCCCTTGAAGGAAGATGTATATCTTCCTTGCGCTGATATACACTTTCATAAAATTTAAGTAATGACAACTTATTTTTCACAGAATTTCCTAACAATCAATGTCAAATGTCAAATGTAAGGCTGGATTTATTGGTCTAAAAGCATTCTGCTCTAGAAAACTAAAAGTGGACCAAAGTAAAAAAAAATTTCTCCCGTGATGCCAAAATGCCGTGTTGATATATTGACCAGTTTTCTGAAAAACAGGGTATTTGACAACACAACAGTATTTATTTTATTTTTCACTTACATTTAAAGTAAGTAAACCTAGTGTCTACTCTCAAAATAGTCAAAGAATTATCATCCTAAAAGAACCCAGAACTTTATTGCAAATATCTTGTCTGAAATTCTCTATTATACATTTGGAAGTGAGTACATAGCATTTTCAAGGCAATTATACACACTAAATGGTATATAAAAATTAAGATTAAATAAACCTAACCCTACCTGTTGTTACTGTATGCATTTGAAATAGGAAAGAAAGGGGGAAAAACAGGATGACTTGGAGGGGTTTGGGGAGCAAAAGAGGGAGAAAAGTATGAGAAGAGGTATCAAAATTCAAAAAGTAATATACCCACTACCTGCCGGGCGTAACTGTAACCCCTCAATACATTACCCCACTCCAACCATTTTTTTTAAGTCTACCCCTAAGGCAAAGTAAAGCCCCACCAAAGTTCTAAATCCAATCACCAAACACATAGTTCTTAATCCAAGTATCTTATATACATTACACACATTCTTTAAAGAAAACTTCCACCTAAAATAAAGCCCAGATACACAAAAGCACACATAAGAGGTATTCGGCTTAATGCATTACACAAAGGCCAACTCCAGTGCACCACAACTAGGTTAAAAAACAAACGGTGGAAAAACAAAAAACACCCTGCCACTTCAGAAACAAGATAGCAATCACAGCCTTCTCCTTCCTAACCTTTTAATGAAATAAGTTTCCTGCAGATTTTTTTTCTTAATGTAGTCTTGCCACCCAAGTTTGCATTCCAAGACAGCAAATATTTAACTTATAAAGGCATAATTTCATTGAAATTGTATCTCTTAACAGACAGATGTATATTCCTAGACAGCAAATCTTAACAATGCTTTTCAAAATGTTTTACTAGGCTTCTTTTTTTTTTTGCCAGTCCTGGGCTTGAGCTCAGGGCCTGAGCACTGTCCTTGGACTTTCTCAAGGCTAGAGCTCTACCCCTTGAGCCTCAGCACCACTTCCGGCTTTTTTCTATGTATGTGGTACCAAGGAATTGAACCTGGGTCTTCATGCGTGCTAGGTAAGCACTTTAACCACTAGGCCAAACTCCCGGCCCCGGCTTCTTTCTTAACTGGACTAATAAGGGATGACCACGGAACTGATTGACTAGATTAAGACCTAAATATATTTGTGTGGGTTTTTTTTTTTTTTTGCTAGGGCTTGAATTCAGGGCAAGGTCTCACTTGGCTTTTTCACTCAAGACTAGTGTTCTACCTTTTGAACCATACCTCCACTTCTTGCTTTTACTGGTTAACTGGAGATAAGAGTCTGCTCAGAATTTCCTGCCTTGGCTGGCTTTGAACTCTGATCCTCAGGTCTCATCCTTCTGACTAGCTAGGACCAAAGGCTTACACCACCAGTGCCCAACGTAAGAGCTAATTATATTTTTAAGGAAAAAAATTACTCATATAAAAAGTATGTATAACTTAAGATCCACGAAAATGAACCATGAATAAACAAGTTGGATTGGTAATAAGTATCTTACTCAGTCACTGCTTTTCTTTTAGTATATTTATTCTTTTACTACTACATATAATAAGATACAAATTCATTTATATAAACACTGATTTTTTTTTCAGTTTCAGGATTCCTGAACTAGACATTTTCCCCCAACAATGTATTAATATTATATATACTCTAACCATAAGACAAATTCCACCTATCCCAGGAAGACAGATAAAAGCTGTAAATTCACTTTCGGGCAAACAGAAAGGAGTCCATTTTGTGGTTTATGAAGGCAGCAAAACTAACTGGAAAATTAAAGCTATTATAACATTACGGTAGTTATAACTAAGTACATATTTTAGGAGCCCTTTATCTTTTATCCTGGAAACATGTATATGAACAGTCTTGTGTTTAAGATTGTGACCAAAACCAATTGGTTGGGGTTTTATTTTTTTTCTAAATTTAGGACCCTCTGTGTCCTCAACAAGCATATCAATTTTTCACTGAGGTTCAGCTAGTGTCTAAAAATTCTGATAAAACTAAATGTTGATATGGCAGGGTTCGCACATAATTTTTTTTTAAAAACTTGGCCTTGGTGAAATGTAACTTTGTCTCAAAGTATAATGTACGAATGTATGTGAAGAACAGAAGAACCCTGGCTTCTAGTTCAAGACATTCCTTTATTATCTATTCCAATCAAAATGGTTCCTGTCTGCTGTGTGCCAAGGCACTGTGTTGGTTGATATCCTAGATTTAATACGTATTTTCTCGCAAATGCAGTCACGTGCCCACATTGAGCAGTATTTTCCTAAGTGTGTAATTTAACTCTTAGGAAGTGAATGGTATAAACACTTGGAGCACAACCATGCACGTCTATATGACCACGGCCTACATTCTTGAAATTACCTATGACAACCTCCCCATCAGCAGACGAACTAAAACAGCATGCATGTGCTAGCTTCAGTGCTACCAGAAGACTTTTCACTGAGCCACTTACAAGGTGACCAGACTGCACGTCATTCCATGACTGGTTCCATGAATTTTGAGAAAATAACCCAGGCTGAACTGCCGCATCCACTCCACTCACAACACACACACTAAAGCAATCCCTCCACACCAGACACGATTTTCCAGGAGCTCCTTACAACACCTCTTCCCAATAAAGCAAAAGCTGGAAGCGATTACCAAGAAGAAAACACACACACACACTTTTAACACAAAATTTCCTTGACCCATGTGGACGACACCGTCGGAGCGGCCCGGTGCTGCTGGAGTGGCCGCGGAAGGGCGGATCTCCCCACCCCCAGGAAAAACAAAGGAACACTTGACACAGGTGGCGGTTTTCTATCAAACCCGGGCAGCTCGAGCTCCCCCCACCCCCGCTCGTCCCCCCGCCCAGGTCCTCCCAGCCCGGCTCCGAGGCCCCCTGAGCCGGGAGGCCCGTGGACCTCCGTCCACTCTCCAGGGCAGAAAGGAGCCGCTCCCCGCGACCCCTGATCGGGCTCAGGGATCCGAATGAAGGTTCAACGCCCCCCACTCACACCACACATTGCCCACCCAACCTCCCTCCCCACCCACACGCACACCTTGTCGGGGGCGGGGTGGGCACACGACGCCCCAGAGGACCCGGGCGGGGACCGGGAAGCACGGGGTGGGGCGGGGACCGCGGCCGAGGCGAGCAGGGAGCGCAGGCAGAAGACACATGCCCGCCGGGCCGGGGAGGGGAGAAGTTTCTCCCCACCTTCCCGAGTCCGGGCCGGTGGAGAGCGGCGATCTCAGAGTCGCCTTCCCGGAGTAGGGCGCCCTGGCCTAGCGCCGCCTGGAGCAGGGTTGGCTGTCCCCGCCCGCGGGGCCGCGCTGGGGTCCTTACCTGCCCTCCTGCCGCGCTCGCAGGGGTTGCTGTGGCCATGGCTCTGGCCCGGACCGAGAGGGGGCAGCGGGCGGAGCAGACGCCCGCCGAGGCCCTCCCGCTCTCCCTCCTCCACCCGGACCGCCTCCGAGGCGTGGGAGCGCGAGGCGTGGGGCGCAGGGCGGCAGGCTGCAGGGACGACTGCGGAGCCGGCCCTGGACGCCTGACTTCGGGAGGAGGGAATTCCCGGGCTCCCCCACCCCGCGACTCCCAGACCACGCCCCTTCCCCGGGCCACGCCCCTTGCGCCCTCGGCGGGGGCGGGGCGGGGTCTGTGGCTACCTGCACAGGGCTCTGCTCACCAGGACTTGTGCGGTGCCCCATGCCTCCAGCGCCTTCCGGCCTAGGCCCCCTCGCGCTTCCAGCTCTTCCTTGGGCCTCCTGCTCCGCTGAGCTCAGGGCGTCGACTGCGAGGCGGTGTCACGCGCCGACCCAACATGGCGGCAGGGTCCGGGGCGGGACATGGAAACTAAGCAGTCCACTCGTTCCTCTTAAATAAGACATCTCGATGGATTAATGCCTAATCAGCCCATGATCAACATAACTGATCTGTCATGCCTTTGGTATTTTTTTAATTTTGGGGATGCAATCACTCAGCTAAGCCGTCAAAGGCTTGGTATCCTGCAACTCAATTGTAGCTGGACTTTTTAACTAATATTACGCGCTCGCATATTAACCAACAGGTGTATTTTCATTAATGCTTGAAAGACATAGTAATTATTTATTATAAATTTTTATTTTAATTATTTATTATAAATTTTTATTTTAATTATTTATTATAAATTTTTATTTTAATTATTTATTATAAATTTATTATAAAATTTTACCTAAATATTATAAAAATTTTTAAAAAAGCTTTCTATACAACAACCCCCCCTACCCCCCCCCCCCGCATATCTTATCATTTTCTTGCCAAACCCCAAAAACAAGACGACTTGATACGCACCTTAGGAGGTCAGTCCATAACTTGACTGACTCGTCCTAATAAATTTTTAAAACCTTAGAAAAAATATGAATATATGAGAATCTCTGTTGCCAGAATTCATACTAAACTTAAGCTTACCTAGGTATATTTACCAATAGTTTATGTAGCTTATAGGTAAAGCAAGGCACTGAAAATGCCTAGAAGAATAGTATCTATTCCATAGACATATAAAAGGTTTGGTCCTGGCCTTTATGTTAGCTGTCAGTATACTTACACATGCGAATATCCGTAATCCGGTGAGTTATGCCCCAAATTTTCTGCGTTTAAGAGAGAAAGGAGCAGGGATCAAGTAGACTAATAACTAGTAGCTAAAAACACCACGTCTAACCACACCCCCACGGGATACAGCAGTGATAAAAATTAAGCAATGAACGAAAGTTTGACTAAGTAATACTGATTTAGGGTTGGTAAATTTCGTGCCAGCCACCGCGGTCATACGATTGACCCGAGTTAATGTATAACGGCGTAAAGAGTGCTAAAACTATTACCTAAATAAGATTAAAGTCTAATTCAGCTGTAAAAAGCATTAATTAAAGCGAAAGTCAATAACGAAAGTAATCTTATCAAATTGCAGCACTAAAGCTATAAAACAAACTGGGATTAGATACCCCACTATGTATAGCCATAAACATAAATAAGTCAATAACAAATTTATTCGCCTGAGGACTACAAGCAACTGCTAGAAACTCAAAGGACTTGGCGGTGCTTTATAACCACCTAGAGGAGCCTGTTCCGTAATCGATAAACCCCGATCCACCTTACCACTTCTTGCTAATTCAGCCTATATACCGCCATCCTCAGCTAACCCTGAAAAGGAATATTAGTAGGCATAATCATTATAGATTAATAAAAAAGTTAGGTCAAGGGGTAGCCAATGAAGTGGAGAGTAATGGGCTACATTTTCTGGAAACAGAACATCACGGAATTCCCTCTGAAACATAGGGAATGAAGGAGGATTTAGTAGTAAATTGAAAATAGAGTGTTCAATTGAATAGAGCAATGAAGCACGTACACACCGCCCGTCACCCTCCTCAATATCACGTACAGCTCACTAATAATTAATTATAAGCAAGTATGAGACTAGAGGAGACAAGTCGTAACAAGGTAAGCGTACTGGAAAGTGCGCTTGGAATAATCAAAGCCTAGCTTATATTAAAGCACCTGACTTACACTCAGAAGAATTCAGACCTATGAATGCTTTGAACTATATTCATAGCCCTATATATCATATATTATATCAATACTTACTTACCTAATCTAAAACATTTAGGAGCTGAAATTATTAGTATAGGCGATAGAAAATAACTGACAATAGGAGCCATAGAGAAAGTACCGCAAGGGAAAAATGAAAGATTTAAAAAAGTATAGAAAAGCAAAGATTAAACCTTGTAACTTTTGCATAATGAGTTAACCAGAAACTAAGTGACAAAAAGAGTTATAGCCACTAACCCCGAAACCAGACGAGCTACCTATGAACAGCAATTATAGAGCCAACTCATCTATGTAGCAAAATAGTGAGAAGATTTGTAGGTCGTGGTGAAAGACCTATCGAGCCTGGTGATAGCTGGTTGCCCATTAATGAATTTTAGTTCTGCTTAAAACATACCACCCGTATAAATAAACCTAATGTAAGTTTTAACGTTAATTTAAAAAGGTACAGCTTTTTAAATAAAGGGTACAACCTTATTTGGAGAGAATACATCTAATATTACCACAGTAGGCTTAAAGGCAGCCATCAATTAAGAGAGCGTTGAAGCTCAACCACTTAAACTATTCAATATTAAGTAAATAATATAGAATCTCCCAAAAATAATAATTGGGCTAATCTAGCAAAACCTAGATGTGATACTGTTAATATGAGTAATAAGACTGACAAGTCTCCTGGCACAAGCTTATATCAGAACGAATATATCACTGATAGTTAACACAGAATATTACACAATCCACAACTATAAACTTATTATCATATAAAGTGTTAACCCTACACTGGAGTGCCACTAAGGAAAGATTAACAGATGAGAAAGGAACTCGGCAAACAAAAACCCCGCCTGTTTACCAAAAACATCACCTCTAGCATAAAAAGTATTAGAGGCACTGCCTGCCCAGTGACATGAGTTAAACGGCCGCGGTATTCTGACCGTGCAAAGGAAGCATAATCACTTGTTCTTTAATTAGGGACTTGTATGAATGGCGTGAGGAGGGTTTAACTGTCTCTCCCATCTAATCAATGAAATTGACCTTTTCGTGAAGAGGCGAAAATCTAAAAATAAGACGAGAAGACCCTATGGAGCTTAAATTTATAACTCTTTACAGTTAATAAATAAATCAAACATGAGACAATAAATAACAAATAACAGAGTAAAAAATTTTGGTTGGGGTGACCTCGGAGCACAAAAAAACCTCCGAAAGACTATTTTCTAGACTTACAAGTCAACAATACACACAAGTCTTATTTGATCCAGAAAACTGATCGATGGACCAAGTTACCCTAGGGATAACAGCGCAATCTTATTGGAGAGTCCATATCGATAATAAGGTTTACGACCTCGATGTTGGATCAGGACATCCTAATGGTGCAGAAGCTATTAAGGGTTCGTTTGCTCAACGATTAAAGTCCTACGTGATCTGAGTTCAGACCGGAGAAATCCAGGTCGGTTTCTATCTATTTAAACGTTTTTCCCAGTACGAAAGGACCAGAAAAACAAGGCCTACTTAGCCATAAGTGCCTTAATAAAATACATATGATATTCTATCAATATGGAATACAAAGCCAAATATTAACCAAGGAAAGGTTACAGTTAGGGTGGCAGAGTCCGGTAAATGTATAAGATTTAAGACCTTACTACCAGAGGTTCAAATCCTCTCCCTAATATGTGTTTTTAATTAACTTTCTAAGCCTAATTCTACCGATCCTCCTAGCCATAGCATTTCTAACACTAGTAGAGCGTAAACTATTAGGTTATATACAACTACGAAAAGGACCAAATGTAGTTGGACCATACGGAATCTTACAACCATTTGCTGATGCTATAAAATTATTTATCAAAGAACCATCTCGACCAGCCACATCATCCCTACTACTTTACATAATAGCCCCTATCTTAGCACTATCTCTAGCATTAACACTATGAATCCCACTTCCTATACCACAGCCACTTGTAAACATAAACATAGGACTCTTATTTATCTTAGCCATATCAGGTATAGCAGTCTATTCAATCCTATGGTCAGGTTGAGCATCAAACTCAAAATACGCCCTAATAGGTGCCCTACGTGCTGTAGCCCAGACCATCTCATATGAGGTAAGCTTAGCTATCATTCTACTATCAGTTATACTAATAAGCGGCTCATTTTCAATAATTTCATTATCTTCAGCCCAAGAAAACATATGAATAATTATACCAGCATGACCTTTAGCCATAATATGATTTATCTCAACATTAGCTGAAACCAATCGAGCCCCATTTGATCTCACTGAAGGTGAATCAGAACTAGTATCAGGCTTCAATGTAGAATATGCAGCTGGACCATTTGCATTATTCTTTATAGCCGAGTATATAAACATTATCCTTATGAATGTTATTACTACAATGTTATTTCTAGGTCCAATATACTACCCAACAGAACCAGAAATCATCACCAGTACATTCATCATAAAAACCATACTATTAACACTTACTTTCCTATGGATCCGCGCATCATACCCACGATTCCGGTACGATCAACTTATACACCTACTATGAAAAAATTTTCTACCCCTGACACTATCTCTATGTATATGACATGTATCAGTTCCAATCATTACAGTAAGCATTCCACCTATACTATAGAAATATGTCTGATAAAAGAGTTACTTTGATAGAGTAAATAATAGAGGTTGAACTCCTCTTATTTCTAGAATTACAGGAATTGAACCTGACTTAAGAATTCAAATTTCTTAGTGCTACCAATTACACTAAATTCTAGTAAGGTAAGCTAATAAAGCTATTGGGCCCATACCCCAAATATGTTGGTAAATTAACCCTTCCCTTACTAATAAAACCACTATCACTTATCCTAATCTCAATTACCCTAGTTATAGGAACCCTAATTACTATTACAAGCTCTAATTGAATCCTTATGTGAATAGGATTAGAACTAAATATACTAGCAATAATTCCATTAATAAACTATAACATAAGCTATCGATCTACCGAAGCAGCTACAAAATATTTTCTAGTCCAATCAACAGCATCTATATTATTTATATTAGCCATCCTCAACAACCTGAACACATCAGGCCAATGAAACGCACTTAATATACAGAACAATATTACAAACCATATTATGCTAGTATCACTAGCCATAAAACTGGGACTAGTCCCCTTCCACCTATGAGTTCCAGAAGTCACACAAGGCATTCCACTACTACCAGGACTAATCATATTAACATGACAAAAATTAGCTCCTATAGCAATTGTCTATCAATTATCTCCATATTTCAGCGTAAATTTAATAATAATTATAGCATTATCATCTATTCTAATTGGAGGCTGAGGAGGACTCAACCAAACCCAATTACGAAAAATCATAGCTTATTCTTCAATCGCCCATATAGGCTGAATACTAGCAGCAACTGTCTACAACCCATCAGCTATGTTATTTAACCTACTTATTTACATCATATTAACAATCACAGTATTCATCTCACTAAAGTATTTATTAGCACTGACAATAGCCTCACTAACATCCACATGAAACACTCACCCACTTACTACACTAACACTATTAATTTCTCTTCTGTCACTAGGAGGATTACCACCATTAACAGGATTCTTACCTAAATGATATATTATTCAAGAAATAGTATTTAATAATATGACAATCCCAGCCTTATTAATAGCCATAATAGCTCTACTAAACTTATTTTTCTATGTTCGACTAATTTACTCAACATCAATAACTATATTTCCCATAACAAATACAAATAAACTAAAATGATCTGTTAAAAACCAAAAAAAGTTAACCATAGTCCCAACTCTCCTAATAATTTCCTCTTTTTCATTACCTTTAGCCCCCCTAATTTACTCAATCCTATAGGGATTTAGGTTATACAAGACCAAGAGCCTTCAAAGCCCTAAGAAGATAATTCAAGTCTAATCCCTGATAAAACTAAAGACTACAGGCCATAATACCTATATCTACTGAGTGCAAATCAGTCACTTTAACTAAGCTAAGTCTTTCCTAGATTGATAGGAATCAAACCTACAACGAATTAGTTAACAGCTAACTGCCTTAATCAACTGGCTTCAATCTACTTCTCCCGCCTAAAAAAAAAAAAAGAAAAGGCGGGAGAAGCCCCAGGCAGGATTGAGCTGCTCCTTTGAATTTGCAATTCAATGTGATTTCATCACCTCAGGGCTACTGGTAAAAAGAGGGCTTGCACCTCTGTGATTAGATTTACAGTCTAATGCTTACTCAGCCATCTTACCTATGTTCATTAATCGTTGATTATTCTCCACTAACCATAAAGACATCGGAACCTTATACATGATCTTCGGTGCTTGAGCTGGCATAGTAGGTACAGGCCTAAGTATCTTAATTCGAGCAGAACTTGGTCAACCCGGAACGTTACTAGGAGATGATCAAATTTATAATGTCGTTGTTACAGCCCATGCTTTTGTTATAATTTTCTTTATAGTGATACCAATTATAATTGGAGGGTTTGGTAACTGATTAGTGCCATTAATAATTGGAGCCCCTGATATAGCGTTCCCGCGGATAAATAATATAAGTTTTTGGCTACTACCACCTTCCTTTTTACTTTTACTAGCCTCATCCATGGTAGAAGCAGGGGCTGGTACTGGATGAACAGTATATCCACCTTTAGCTGGAAATTTAGCACACGCAGGTGCCTCCGTTGATCTAACTATCTTCTCACTTCACCTGGCAGGGGTATCTTCCATCTTAGGGGCCATTAATTTCATTACCACTATCATTAATATAAAACCGCCGGCAATTACACAATATCAAACACCACTCTTCGTATGATCAGTATTAATTACTGCAGTCCTGTTACTTCTATCCTTACCAGTATTAGCTGCAGGCATTACTATACTATTAACTGACCGAAATCTAAATACAACCTTTTTTGATCCTGCTGGCGGTGGAGACCCTATTCTTTATCAACATCTTTTCTGATTTTTTGGGCACCCTGAGGTTTATATTTTAATTCTCCCAGGCTTTGGTATAATTTCCCATATCGTAACCTACTACTCAGGAAAAAAAGAACCTTTTGGATATATAGGAATGGTTTGAGCCATAATATCAATTGGTTTCCTAGGCTTTATTGTATGGGCTCATCATATATTTACAGTCGGAATAGATGTAGATACTCGAGCCTACTTCACATCCGCCACTATAATCATTGCTATCCCTACTGGTGTAAAGGTTTTTAGCTGATTGGCTACTCTTCATGGAGGAAATATTAAATGATCACCAGCTATACTATGAGCTTTAGGCTTTATTTTTCTCTTCACAGTTGGAGGCTTAACAGGAATTGTCCTATCTAATTCTTCACTAGACATTGTACTACATGACACGTACTATGTAGTAGCCCATTTCCATTATGTTCTTTCTATGGGAGCTGTTTTTGCTATCATAGGAGGATTTGTCCACTGATTCCCATTATTTGCAGGATATACTCTAAGTGACACATGAGCAAAAATCCATTTTACAGTAATATTTGTTGGAGTAAACCTAACATTCTTCCCTCAACATTTTCTTGGACTCGCGGGTATACCACGGCGATATTCAGATTACCCAGATGCCTACACTACATGAAATACTGTATCTTCAACAGGCTCATTCATCTCATTAACAGCGGTCATCTTAATAATCTTTATAATCTGAGAAGCACTAGCTTCCAAACGAGAAGTTAAGTCAGTAGAAATAGTAGCTACTAATTTAGAATGAATCCATGGGTGTCCTCCACCTTTCCACACATTTGAGGAGCCAGTGTTTATTAAATCCTCCTAATATAAGAAAGGAAGGAATTGAAACCCCTAAAACTAGTTTCAAGCCAGTCCCATATACCTATATGTCTTTCTCTATTAGATACTAGTTAAATAATAACATAACTTTGTCAAAGTTAAATTACAGGTTAATTTCCCGTGTATCTTAATGGCGTACCCAATACAACTAGGACTTCAAGATGCTACTTCCCCTATCATAGAGGAGTTAACTGACTTTCATGATCATACTCTAATAATCGTATTCCTTATTAGTACACTAGTTTTATATATTATTTCACTAATATTAACTACTAAGTTAACACATACTAGTACAATGGATGCTCAAGAAGTAGAGACGATCTGAACCGTATTACCCGCCATCATCCTCATCATAATTGCATTGCCTTCATTACGGATTTTATATATAATGGATGAAATTAATGATCCCTACTTAACCGTGAAAACTATAGGTCATCAATGATATTGAAGTTATGAATACACTGATTATGAAGATTTGATATTTGATTCATATATAATTGCTACTTCAGATTTAAAGCCAGGAGAGCTGCGATTACTAGAAGTAGACAATCGAGTAGTTCTACCAATTGAACTACCTATTCGTATATTAATCTCATCAGAAGATGTACTTCATTCATGAGCAGTACCTTCACTAGGCCTAAAAACTGATGCTATCCCTGGGCGACTAAATCAAGCCACTTTAACCTCATCACGACCTGGGTTATTTTATGGACAATGTTCAGAAATTTGTGGCTCAAATCATAGCTTCATGCCTATCGTTCTAGAAATGGTACCCCTAAAATATTTTGAGGCATGAACATCAAGTATGTCATAGTCACCACTACGAAGCTAAACTCAGCATTAACCTTTTAAGTTAAAGACTGGATATGATATATCCCGTAGTGACATGCCTCAGCTGGACACATCCCCATGATTCATAACCATTCTAGGGACTATAATTTCCCTCTTTATTATCTTTCAAATAAAAATTAAAAATAACATCTTCTTTAATAATCCCACCTCTAAAAAAATAGAGTCAACTATATTTAAACCCCCTTGAGAAACAAAATGAACGAAAATTTATTTGCCTCTTTCACTACCCCTTCATTAATAGGATTACCACTAGTAATCCTAATTATCATATTACCAATATTATTCTACCCTTCAACAAATCGACTGATCTCCAACCGATTATCTACTATTCAAGCATGGGTTGATAAATAATATTATTAAACAAATAATAATGACACATAATCCCAAAGGTCAAAATTGGACCCTGATGTTAATTACCCTGATTATATTTATTGCATCAACAAACCTACTAGGCTTACTCCCTCATTCCTTTACTCCAACAACTCAACCATCAATAAATCTATCTATAGCAATTCCATTATGAACCGGCACTGTAATTTTAGGCTTTCGATATAAAACTAAATCATCCCTAGCCCATTTTCTACCACAAGGTACCCCTATCCCCCTAATCCCAATATTAATTATTATTGAAACTATTAGTCTATTTATTCAACCAATAGCCCTGGCAATTCGATTAACAGCTAATATCACGGCAGGACATTTGTTAATTCACCTCATTGGGGTGCCTCAATAGTAGTTTTCTCTATCTCTCCAGTTGGTTCAATACTAACCTTTATTATTTTGGTTTTATTAACAGTCCTTGAATTTGCTGTAGCTCTAATTCAAGCATATGTATTCACTCTGCTAGTAAGTCTTTATCTACAAGACAATACTTAATGACACACCAATCCCATGCTTTCCATATAGTAAACCCAAGTCCTTGACCATTAACAGGAGCCCTGTCTGCCCTTTTACTTACGTCAGGCCTAATTATGTGATTCCACTACAACTCCTATATCTTACTAGCTATCGGATTACTTACCAATACTTTAACTATATATCAATGATGACGAGATATTATCCGAGAAGGGACATTTCAAGGCCACCACACCCCAGTTGTTCAAAAAGGCTTACGCTACGGCATAGTTCTGTTTATTATCTCAGAAATCTTCTTTTTTGCAGGATTCTTTTGAGCATTTTATCACTCTAGTCTGGCACCAACACCCGAACTAGGGGGATGCTGACCCCCTACCGGAATCCTACCACTAAATCCTCTAGATGTACCACTCCTGAACACATCTGTATTACTAGCATCAGGGGTATCTATTACATGAGCCCATCACAGCCTTATAGAAGGCAACCGAGGTAACATAATCCAAGCGCTAACAATCACAATTTTATTAGGCACTTATTTCACTGCACTCCAAGGATCTGAATACCTAGAAACTCCTTTTACTATTGCCGACGGAGTGTACGGATCTACCTTTTTCATGGCTACAGGCTTCCACGGCCTTCATGTTATAATTGGAATAACATTCTTATTAGTGTGCTTATTGCGTCAAATCCAATATCATTTTACATCTACTCATCACTTCGGATTTGAAGCCGCTGCTTGATATTGACATTTTGTAGATGTAGTGTGATTATTCCTTTATGTATCAGTTTATTGATGAGGATCTTACTTTTTTAGTATATCAGTACATTTGACTTCCAATCAAAAGGATTTGGTTATATTCCAAGAAAAAGTAATTAACCTAATTTTATCACTAACACTAAATTTCACCATTTCACTAATTCTAGTCTTAGTAGCTTTTTGAGTGCCTCAAATGAATATTTATTCAGAAAAAGTACATCCCTGTGAATGTGGGTTTGATCCTATAAACTCCGCACATCTCCCTTTCTCCATAAAATTTTTCCTAGTGGCTATTACTTTCCTACTTTTTGACCTAGAAATTGCTCTATTATTACCCATTCCATGAGCCTTCCAATATCAAGACACACAGTCAATAATAATGCTAGCATTAACTTTAATTACTATTCTAGCACTAGGTCTAGCATATGAATGAAGCAATAAAGGCCTAGAATGAGATGAATATGATGGTTAGTTTAAATAAAATAACTGATTTCGACTCATTAGATTATGATTAAGCTCATGACCATCATATGCCACCAACAATATTAAATCTTTACCTAATATTCTCTATTTCAATAACTGGAATAATAATTTTTCGATCACACTTAATATCTCCTCTCTTGTGCCTAGAGGGAATAATGTTAACCTTATGTATATTAATATGTGTAGAAACAACATTAAATCACTACACTTACTCATTTGTATTCCCAATCATTTTACTAGTCTTAGGAGCATGTGAGGCAGCTATCGGATTGTCTTTACCAGTCAAAGTATCTATAAATTATGGCTCAGATTATGTACAAAATCTAAATCTCCTACAATGCTAAAAATCATCATCCCATTACTAATAATTATCCCAATAATCTGATTATCTAACAATAAAATAATCTGAATCTACTCAACATCATACAGCCTAATTATCACAATAGGGGCTATTATTAACCTTATCTCCCCGTATCCAACCATATATTTCTCTCTAATATTCTTCTCAGATATACTATCTATACCTTTAATAATTCTCACCTACTGACTAACTCCATTAATACTTATAGCCAGCCAAAATCATTTATCCAAAGAATCACCCCTATGGAAAAAAACTTATATCACCTTATTAATTATTTTACAAGCCCTCCTAATTATAACCTTCTCAGCTACGGAATTAATCATATTCTATATCTTATTTGAGGCCACCCTTATTCCCACAGTGATTATCATTACACGATGAGGTAATCAAACTGAACGACTAAAAGTGGGCTCATATTTCTTATTTTATACACTACTAGGTTCCATTCCCCTATTGATTGCCCTAATCTGCTTATACAAAATAGAAGGTACCTTAAATTTATGCTCTCTACAGTATATTATTAAAACTAATGTTCCTGAATGAACAAACAACTTGCTATGACTAGCATGTATAATAGCTTTCATAGTAAAAATACCACTTTATGGGTTACACCTATGACTTCCAAAAGCCCATGTTGAAGCACCAATTGCAGGCTCCATAGTACTTGCAGCAATCCTCCTAAAATTAGGCAGCTATGGCATAATACGCTTATCACTCTTTATCAGTCCAAACTCAGAAAAAATAATTTTTCCATTTATCCTCTTATCATTATGAAGTATATTGATAACTAGTTCAGTTTGTTTACGACAAACGGACCTAAAATCACTGATTGCTTACTCATCTGTCAGCCACATAGCCCTGGTTATCTTAGCCATTATAATCCAAACCCCTTGAAGCTACATAGGAGCTACCGCTATAATAATTGCACACGGATTAACATCATCAGCCCTATTCTGCCTAGCCAACACTAATTATGAACGCGTACATAGCCGAACTATGCTATTAGTTCGAGGTTTACAATCTATCCTACCGTTAATAGCTATGTGATGATTTTTAATCTCACTAACAAACCTAGCCCTACCACCCACTATCAATTTAATTGGAGAATTATTTATTATTATCTCAACTTTCAAATGAGCCACAACAACCATTATATTAACGGGACTGAATATACTAATCACAGCAGCCTATACATTGTATATACTCATCTCGACTCAACGAGGAAAACTACCTGATCACCTTATGAACCTAAAACCTACCCATACCCGAGAACACTCCTTAATTGCTTTTCACCTGCTTCCCATAGTTATACTTATACTAAAACCAGAACTAATCCTAGGTCCAACATTTTGTAATTATAGTTTATAAAAACACTAGATTGTGAATCTACAGATAAAGATTAAACCCTTTTAATTACCGAAAAAGTAATAGCTAAGAACTGCTAATTCTTTAGCCCCATATATAAAAATATGGCTTTTTTACTTTTTTAGGATAACAGTAATCCGTTGGTCTTAGGAACCAAAAAATTGGTGCAACTCCAAACAAAAGTAATAAATATAATAATTTTCTCCTATATATTTATCTTTATTATTCTTCTAAAACCATTTATATTTAACCTACTAGCACTCAATAAACCAAATACAAGCAACATATTAACTGTAAAATGAGCATTTATCCTAAGTCTAATTCCATTAACAATCTATCTCAACCTTAACAAAGAAATTATTATCTTAAACTGACAATGAATTACCATCCACACTATCAGCATCAACATAAGCTTCAAAATGGACTTTTACTCAATCATATTTATACCTGTAGCATTATATGTAACATGGTCAATTATAGAATTCTCACATTGATATATAAAACATGACCCGTATCTTGATCGATTTATAGACTATCTAAGTATATTCTTAATCACCATACTGATCCTAGTTACCGCAAACAATATATTCCAATTATTTATCGGATGAGAAGGAGTAGGAATCATGTCTTTTCTGCTTATTGGGTGATGATACGGACGAACAGACGCCAATACATCAGCTATACAAGCTATTATTTATAACCGTATTGGAGATATTGGACTAGTTATTGCCATAGCATGATTTTACAAAAACTTCAACTCCTGAGATTTTCAACAAATCCTTTCTATAAAACTAACATCTAATCTACCTCTACTAGGACTAATCATTGCCGCAATCGGAAAGTCAGCTCAATTCGGCCTACATCCCTGACTACCTGCCGCTATAGAAGGGCCTACCCCAGTATCAGCATTACTACACTCAAGCACCATAGTTGTAGCAGGGGTATTCTTACTTATCCGATTTCATCCACTACTATCAAACAACGCTACAATACTATCGATTATTCTGTGCACTGGAGCAATAACAACACTATTTACAGCCATTTGTGCACTCACACAAAATGATATCAAAAAAATTATCGCTTTCTCAACTTCAAGCCAATTAGGTCTAATAATAGTTACATTAGGAATTAATCAACCCAACCTAGCATTTTTCCACATCTGCACCCACGCTTTCTTTAAAGCAATATTATTTATATGCGCTGGATCTATCATTCACAACCTAAACGATGAACAAGATATTCGTAAGATAGGAGGAATTTCAAAATCTATACCAATCACATCATCAGCCATTGTAATTGGAAATTTAGCCCTCACAGGAGTACCATTTTTATCCGGATTTTATTCAAAAGACTTAATCATTGAGTCAATAAATACCTCCTATACTAACTCATGAGCAATAATTACAACTTTGGTAGCCACATCCCTAACAGCAGCCTATAGCACACGACTAATCTACTACGTTCTATCAAATCAACCACGGTCTACAACAATCATGTACATAAATGAAAATAACAAAAAACTTACTTTTCCAATCCAACGTCTATTATTAGGAAGTATCTTCGCAGGGTTTATTTTATCTGGTTATATCCAACCAATAAACACTCAAAATATAACAATACCACTGACAATTAAATTAACAGCTATTCTAATCACAGTAATAGGTGTTATAGTAGCCATAGAACTAAACCTAATAACTCGTTATATAAAAATATATCCTAACAACTATAAATTTAATTTTTCAATTATACTAGGATATTTTCCACTAATCATTCACCGATATATGACTACAATTATTCTAAAATTCAACCAAAAAATTGCAACATCATTACTAGATCTTATGTGACTCGAAAAAATTTTACCTAAAAATATCGAATCAACACAAACCTCAATATCATCAGCTACCTCAAACATAAATGGACTAATTAAACTATACTTTTTATCCTTTATACTATCTATAATTATCTTAATGTTAGTTATCATCTAACTCCACGAGTAATCTCAATAATAATAAAAACCCCTACAAGTAAAGATCAACCTGAAATAATTAAGAGTCAATTTCCCAGATTATACATACTCCCAACCCCAATAGAATCCTCACGAACAACCAGAATCTCCTCACCTTCAACACCCAGCAAATCTAACCCTACTACAAAAGAAGACAAATATTTCAACCCATCAGATTCTATAAAAAGCACAATCAAAATAATTTCTAGAACAATACCAGAAAATAACAAAAACCACATTCAAGAATTAGAACTTCATATCTCAGGATATTCCTCTGTAGCCAAAGCAGTAGTGTATCCAAAGACTACAAGTATTCCACCTAGATAAATAAGACATACTATTAAACCTATATAAGAACAACCATAATATAAAACCACACCACACCCAGCACCCCCATTAACAATCAAACCAAGCCCTGCATAAATTGGTGATGGCTTAGCTGCCACCACAACAATTCCAAGAACTATAACTATTAAAAGAAAATTACTCAAGTAATTCATAATTTCTACATGGATATTAGCCAAGACTAGTGACATGAAAAATCACCGTTGTTATTCAACTATAGAAACTAATGACAATTATACGCAAGTCTCACCCATTATTTAAAATCGTAAATCACGCTTTCATTGACCTACCCACCCCACCTAATATCTCAGGCTGATGAAACTTCGGCTCTCTGTTAGGCATATGCTTAATCCTACAAATCTCAACTGGCCTATTCCTAGCCATACACTATACATCAGATACTCTAACAGCTTTTTCATCAGTAACCCATATCTGCCGAGATGTAAGTTATGGTTGACTAATCCGATATATACATGCAAATGGAGCTTCACTATTTTTTATCTGCCTATACATCCATATTGGACGTGGCATTTACTACGGCTCCTACCTTTATAAGGAAACATGAAATGTTGGCATCTTGCTCCTATTCTTATCTATAGCCACCGCATTTGTTGGCTACGTCTTACCATGAGGACAAATATCATTTTGAGGAGCCACCGTTATTACCAACCTCCTATCAGCAATCCCTTATATCGGTCAAGACCTAGTAGAATGGATTTGAGGTGGGTTTTCAGTAGATAAAGCAACCCTTACACGATTCTTTGCATTTCACTTTATCCTCCCTTTTATCATTGCAGCCCTAGCCACAGTCCACCTCCTATTTCTTCATGAAACAGGATCAAATAATCCACTAGGCATCCCATCAGACTGTGCCAAAATCCCATTCTACCCCTACTACTCAACCAAAGACTTCTTAGGAGCACTATTACTGATTATATTTTTCATGACCTTAGTGTTGTACCTCCCAGACAAACTAGGAGACCCAGACAACTATATACCCGCTAATCCTCTCAACACCCCACCACATATCAAACCTGAATGATACTTCTTATTTGACTACGCTATCCTACGATCTATTCCCAATAAACTAGGAGGTGTTGTAGCCCTAGTCTTATCAATTTTAGTCCTAGCCCTTCTTCCCTACCTTCATACATCAAACCAACGAAGCCTTCTATTCCGCCCACTAAGCCAATTCCTATTCTGAACCCTAGTGGCAGACCTATTTTTACTCACATGGATTGGAGGGCAACCCGTTGAGCCCCCATTTATTATTATTGGTCAAACAGCCTCAATCATATATTTCATCATTATTTTAATTCTTATACCACTAGCAGGCTTAATTGAAAATAAATTACTCAAATGAAGATCGCTCTAATAGTATAATTCCAATACTTAGGTCTTGTAAACCTACAAAGAGGTATAAAATCCCCTTAGAGCGAACTCAAGGAAAAGACTTTTTCATCCTACCGCCAACTCCCAAAGCTGGAGTTCTACTTAAACTATTCCTTGAAGTAAACACCTACCTACCCCACAAACAATACTTAACCTCAATTGGTCTATCTACACTTGTTTATACAATTATTATAACTACCACAAGCAGAGTTAATTTTTATAAAACATTAAAATAATTTTAAACATAACTAAAATATATGGACTTAATACTCTTTCTCTTACTCATCCTCCATGGCCTTCAAAATTTCATCAAAGGACAATTCCCTACCCTCAGCCTTTCCACTCTTAGTTAGGCTACACCAAAATCCAAGCCTCTGACATCAGGCTGGAATCAGACTCACCACGTGATGGAAACCACACACTGCAGAGCTCTGGTGTTGAGCAAAATGCCGCTGCTAGATCTCATTCTTACCCACATGTAGAGGAAACTCATTGCCCCATTAATGGTGTCAAGGTCAAGCCAATCCCATCACTGTTTCATAGAGCAGCACTCCAAACACTGCAGACCATTGAAGATTGGAATTTCAGGAGTGTGGGCCCTGATGTGTGTCCCAGTTCTTGAGTGAATATGTGGACACATGCCAAAACGGACAGTGCTCATGAATTATCCTGGGGAGATGTTTCGAAAGGAACTGTAAGGTTTGAATTGTCACACTCTATTAAAATTCTTGTTCCATACTCTGGTCATGATTTTCTTCTTTCATCTCTACTGTTACAAAGACAGTGCTCTTTCATGTGTTTTGACCTGGGAAGCTGGCAGGATGCTCAGTGGATTTTATGTATGCACGGCAAAGGCTGCCAACCTTCTGTACTCTAATGAAGGAAGGGCCTGTCCTCCTTCCACTAAGCAAGGGTTCAATTTAGTTTCACTACATTGAGGTTGCACTAACATCTCTACCAGAAAGTGGGTCTGGAGGGGGCTGGCAGTTTGGCCTACTGGTAGAATGCTTGCCTAGCATGCACGAAGACCGGTGTTTGATTCCTTGGTACCACATACATAGCAAAAAGTCAGAAATAGTGCAGTGGTTTAAGTGGTAGAGCTCTAGCCCTGAGAAAGCCCAAGGACAGTGCCCAGGCCCTGAGTTCAAGGCCCAGGTCTGGCACAAAAAAATGGGACTGGAGGTTGAGGTGATCTCACAGAGCTTGGTGAAGGATTGAGTGCTGTTCAATTCCTCCTGGTCAAGCAAGGCACCAGGCACATGCTCAGGTGCTTGTCTGCAGGCAGGTGATTCTGACCTAGGTCCCCAGGGGATAATGTCCCCCACACTACAGGTGGAAAATTCCACTGGGGGCCTGGACAAGCACATCACCCTGTACCTCCAACAGACCATTACCCCTCTTTTAATGTTTGCTCCCTTTTTAAGCCCTATAAAGGCCTACCCCAAACCCAGTCCCTTGCTCAACCTCTAGTCCTGTGGGTAGATCTCTGCCCCTTGCTATTCTACAATTCATGCCCCGTTCTGTTGATGATTGAGTCCAGCCTATTCTGTTTCCATTCTCCTCCATTTTTCTAATACATGAAGCTGTATTCTAATACTCTGAAATGTGACTGTCTCCCTAAACAACATGTGCACTGCAAAGTTGCACACTGGGAAATTTCAGTTCACACACTATTCAAGGATATTCTTATATTCCATGTGGCTTTCATTTCACCATACTGTCAAGAATTATGCTTTTTAGAAGGTCAAGTGCATGCTCATAGATGGAATGGCACACTGAAGGACAGATGTGGACTCACTGTCATAGGTCTGTGGGTAACAATCACTGGACTCAGCACAGTAGGAGACATTATGGAGGACCAAGCTCTTGAGGCCATTACTGATTGATTTAGTTTTGGATGAAGGGCACTAGCTAAACATAAGCACGATGCTGTCCACCATAAAGAATTGGCTAGATCTCCTCAGGGGAATCCAGGTGAAAGCCACCAGGAAGTGTAATACCCATTAACAGTGGCTAAGTTCTTTCTTGCTCTTCTTGAGACTTGAACTCAGGAACTGGGCACTGCCTCTTACCTTTATTGTCTCAAGGCACCTAAAATGATAAAGAAGACAATCCAAACCTTCATATGGAACAAAAAAGATGTGAAATAGCCAAAGAAACTCTAAGCAAAAAAGCAGTGCTTGTGGGTTTATAATCCCAGACCTCAACCTCTATTACAGAGCTATAATAAGAAGAAAAAAAACAGCTTGTATTGGCACAAAACTAGACCCAAAGATGAATGGAGTAGAATACAAGACTCAGTGAGACCAAAGGAGGATTCATATACAAGTGAAGTTGTCTTAGATTGTCCAGATCAGCCCATGTTCCAACAAAACCTCCTAACCACCATCAAGTGACCTCCATGAATTCTCCCCCGCCCCTGCAAAAAAAAAAAAAGAGTTGTCTGACTTGGCACCAAACTGTGAAGTATAAGAAAAATTGTTGATGTTTCAGATAGTCAGCTTGAGGACTGAATTCTGAAGGTTCTCCAGGACATAGCCAACTTATTGTGCCAGCAAGAGTTCAAAGACTATGCCAGTATTCAATATTGAAAATAGTACTGAGTGGATCTAATCCTGTGACTTTATATGTTGAAGAGTATTACGATTTCAACTTTATTGCTCTCGCTCTGTTTAAATGGTTCTCCATCTAGTTGGTTTAGCCTTGGAGAGTCAACAGCATCTAGAAATTTATCAAATTTTTCTCTATTTTTCAATTTATTAGAACATAGTCTTCAAAGTACACTGGTATTCACTGTGACATCTCCATTTTTACTTGCAGTTTTTTCCATTTTGGGTCTTTTTCTTCCTTATTTTGGTTAGTTTTTATCTAGGGCTTTGTCGATATTAGTTATCTTTTCATTACAAGTTTTATTCCGTTAATTCTTTCTATTTTTAGTCTATCCTGCTTTCATTCATGTCTCCCCAATCATCATTGCTTTCTGCCTCCTAATTTTCCTGCCATGTTCAGGTGTATCATTAAGTTCTTTCCTTGAAATCACCCTTTATTTACATAGTCACCTTTATGTATGTCTTAATGATTCTAGCATCATAGCTAGAAACATTTCCCCTCGCACTTCCTTTGAATTATACCAGAGGCTCTTGTGAGTTATGCTTTCATGTTCATTAGATTCTAAAGATTTCTTGATTTCCTTCCTAATTCTTCTGGCCATTGAATCATATGTGCTCAGTCTCCATGCACTTGAATATTTTCTGTAGCTTTTTTTGCAGTTGACTTCAAGTTTTATTGCATTGTTATCAGGAAGAAGAAAGTAAATTATTTCTGTTCTCATCTATTTATTAGTATTTGCTTACTATCCTAAAACACTATCTACTTTGAAAAAAGTTCCATGGATTTCCGGGATGACTGTATCATGCGGATGATAAAGTAGTGTGCAATGGTTTCTTAAGTCCATTTGGTCGACAGTGCCATTCCATTCTGATGTTTCTTGGTTCATGGTTTTGAGGTCCAATAATGGTCTGGATATCCTGCCTATTGGAGTTTGAGGTCTCACAGCACCCCACTCACATTATGTTGGACTCCATCTGCACTGGCAAATGCAGTACTGTTTGCTTCATAAGTTTGGATGCATCAACATGAGAGGCATATATGTTAAAATTGTTATCTCTTATTAAGAGATCTTTCTTTTTATGAATATGAAGTGGCCTTCCCTTGCTTCTCTCCATTTTTCTCTTACAGTTTTCATATTTTCTTTTTTGCATATCCAGTGCTTCAAATATAGTCTAGTCCTTTTGCTGATCTTGCCTGTTGGTATCCTGAAGGCCTCCGAGTGGACCTGGATGACTCAGGTCATCCAGACTTAAAGCGTTCACTACTGTCTTTTTTATGGAGTTCGTTTCCTGTGTTTTTAGTTTGTACTTTTTTTCCAGACCCATGATTCATGGGTTTCCTTTTGTTGTTTATTTGTCTGTCTGTTTGTTTGTTTGTTTGCACCAGTGTTAGGGCTTGAACTCAGGGCCTGGGTGCTGTCCTTGAGCTGTTCTGCTCTACCATTTGTGTCACACCTCCATGTCTACTTTTTGATGGTTAACTAGTGATAAGAGATTCATGGAGTTTCCTACCTGCTGTCTTTGAACCACGATCCTCAAACGTCAAACTCTTGAGTAGCTAGGATTATAAACGTGAGCCACCATACCTGGCAAGTTTTACATGTTACGTTTATATTTTCTTATTTTTGTTGTTTGTCTGATTGATCTAATTGCGCTACTTCATCTTTGATCTCTAATACTCCATCCTCACTTTCTTTTAATTCTGTTCACAATATGTTTAATTGAATTAATTGGATTATTGAAATTTTCCTTTCTAAAATTTTGACTCTTCAAAATATCTGTTTCCTCCTTGGATTTTTATTTTTTTATGCTATGTTGGCTTCATTACTTCATTTTGTTCAGCTGTTGTCTTCGTAGCGTTTATTTAGATTTCTGAGCAAGTTCTTTCAAATATCACCCATTTCACTGTCTTTAAAATCTCTTATGGAAACAGTTGATTTTGGAGGAGATATATTTCTCTGGTGATCTTTATAGTTGTTTTAGTTTATGTATTTGTTTTTCTTTTTTTTTATACTAAAATACTTTAATGTCCCAGTTACACAAAGCCTCCGGCCAGCCGACACCGACCGCTGGACGTGGGGAAACTGAGGCCCCTCGAGTCCCATCCAGCCTGGTTGCAGAGGGCAGGAGGAAGCCTGTGGCCGGGAGAATCAGTCAGGGCCAGGTGCGAGGTGTGGTGCCCGCGGTGGCTCGGGCTGGGGTGCACCGCCTGGCGTGGGCCCGGTGACCCCCGGCTCTGCCTCTGCCGCCGTGGCCACCGTGGCGGGCCGCCGTGGAGTAGCCGCATCCTCTCGTGGTCCTTGGGGTCCAGCACACGGGGCAGGAAGAGGGAGGACTTCTGCGTGCGGCGGGCCCGGAAGCCCCGGCGTGGCCGGCCCTTGCCATTCACGGCCACGTACCACAGCCTGTGGGCACTGGGGTGGCACCGGGCCCGGGCCCGCCGGGCACCGAGAGGTACAGGCGGGAGGCGTAGGTGTTGTAGCCCAGCTCGTGGATTCGTTCTAGGAACTCACATTCGGCATTGCAGTGCTCCGAAGCGTGGAGCCGCCCTCTCTCGTTCATGGCCAGGTACCGTCCAGAGAAGAGCCCCTTGATGGCCACGACCCCACCTCCACCGCCGTGATCTCCAGGAAGCTGGAGGCGCTGTGCTCCAGGCTGCCGTCCACGCGGCCACTCGGGTGCAGCTGCAGGTGGTACCGGGTGGTGCAGTAGAGCTGGCGGCGCCGGGGCGCCCCGCCTAGGCGCTGGTACACGCCGCCGCCGAGCCTGCCCGCATCGCGCCACAGCCGCGCCCCCGGGGCCGCCGAGGGCCAGCCGGGCTCCAGCAGGCTGAGCAGCAGGAGCCAGATCAGGCCCATCCTGGCATCGCGCCCGCCACGCGGCGGCTGCCGGCCTGCGCGGTGCCCATGGAAGGCGCAGGGAGGGGATGGGCAGAGGGGAGGGGAGGGGGAGAGAGAGCAGGAGAGAGAGGGGGGGGAGAGGGAGACACTGACTTTAATTTCTTCCCCAGGAGCCCTGGAGCGGTGAAATTTCCGCTGCTGCGCAAAAGCAGCTATATTGGATACATTTGTATTTGGTTATTTGAAACTGGATAGGGAAGGGGGAAAAACAAGATGAGGGGTGGGGGTGGGGGAGGAGGGAAATGGGGACCAAGACATAAGAAAGGGTATCAATGTATGTGAATTAATGCACCTTCTATCTGGCGAATATAATGTAACCCTTCTATTAATTAGAATAAAAATATATGAAAAAAACAAAGGCTTTTTTGCTTTCATCTCTTATCTTTTAAATAAAGTTCCATCTGTTAAGCCCAGTTTTCCCTGGCAAAAATTAGGACATGGAAGGCATTTTCCTGCGTATATTCTATGAAACACAGCTTTTGTCCCAGAATGAGAAAGACTGTACTTGAGAGAGACCTTAACATTGCCTCCTTATAATTCTTTCAATAGCCCCTCCACCAAGCCAGGGCAACAACATCAACAAAACCCTGCTGTTTGATCCAGACTCCTGTCATTCATTTTATTTCACCAGCCCAAGCACGAATTCGGGGAAAACCTTCTGAAGTCCTGCAGCTTCAAATTCCTTTTGTAAGTCATCCCACACTAAATACTCTTTGACTTCCAATGCCAGAAACCTTGTGTGTTCTGTCTGTACTTTTGTTTCCAATAGTACACTAATCATTTTCTCTTTGCATTTCTTTCCACTTGAGTCCGCATCGACTTTGGAGGTTTTCTGCAGCATCAGGTACTCCTTGATGTTGCTTCTGTGTCCTTGCAGTAAAATCAGTATTATTTTACCCATGAACATCCGTCTTCCTGTGAGCCTTAAATCAGAAGCCCATTTCTGCACAGTTCTGATGTATTTAGTCTTTGCTCTCATAGGATCTAGATGCAAAAGAGCCAGCCACAATCCATCATCCATGGTCGGGCTGACTGCAAAAGCATCCTGGCTGCTGCCCTTTCTGGGTTCTGGCTGGTTGAGGATATGCCGGAGATTCTGCTGACACCAGAGGACCAGCTCCTGAACCATAGGTTCTGACAGGAGGGTCTCTGCTTGCTCGAGTAGCATGTCCTTCCCAGTCTCCCACTGGGCCCTGGTCAGGAGTTCAGAGTTAACTGAGATCCTGGGCAGGCACAAGTGGTAGGTGACAGGTAACTGGAATACCGACTCTCAGGGTATATCCACATCTCAAGTCCTTCAGCCTTGGTGTGGATTCTGTTTCAAGGCCTCAGGGAAGGAGCCTGGGTCTCGGAGCGCCAGGGCCAGGGGGGAGGGGCGCGGGGCGGGGCCCCCGGCCTGGCCACGGGGAGAACACCTGAGGCTGATGGCCCGGGGTCTTCACCTGAGCGGCTCAACACCTCCCACTCGTGGGGCCCGCAGAAAATCGCCGCCAAAGCCTCCAGCTCGTCGCTCACCAGCGCCGCCATGTCCGCTTCCGGTGGCCGCTGTCACCAGGCCGGGAGCAGCGCGGCCTCACGGCCACTCTATATCCTAATTTTTGCTGGGTATTTCATTAATGTTTGAACTCAGGACCTCATGCTCTCTTGACCTGCTTGCTTTGCTGACACTCTAATACTTGAGCCATATATCCTAATTTTTGCTGGCTATTTCATTAATGTTTGAACTCAGGACCTCATGCTCTCTTGACCTGCTTGCTTTGCTGACACTCTAATACTTGAGCCATATATCCTAATTTTGCTGGCTATTTCATTAATGTTTGAACTCAGGACCTCATGCTCTCTTGACTTGCTTGCTTGGCTGACACTCTAATACTTGAGCCATATATCCCAGTTTTGGCTGGCCACTTTGGAGACAAACTCACAGAACTTTCTGCCTGACCTTGAATCTCTCATCCTCCATATCCCAGCCTCCTGCTTAGTAGATTATCACATGAACCACAGCATGGGACTTCCTAATTCCACTATTTGATGGGGAATGCAAGTTACTAGTAGAGTGAGAAAAATCGTAGAAAATACTGTGGACGCCACTTAAATTTTATTGAGTCAGTACAGCATTCTGTGATGTTTTCCCAATGTTTTATGCCCAAATCAGAAATTAATTCACTTTTGAAAAATACGTACTAAATTCTTGATATGAGCTGTACATTTCACTAAGTTATGGATATGTAAAGATTAATAGGACAATATTCTATTCCCCAAAATCCTCAGTGCCTTCTATGAGAACTGCATGGCTTCTATGAAGCTGCATGGCTTAGGAATAATTGGGCTGAGCAGGATTTACAGCAACTAGGAGGCTTAGAGTCTGGGTTTAAGTTGCCTGGGTGCAAATCCCTGCTTTGTTACTCACTTCTGTCTAGTACTTGGTAAGTTCTTGAAACTTTTCTTTCCATTATTGTGTGATATATGGCATTTGTAATAGATTTACCTCATTGGCTGTTGTAAGCTATAGCATATTATGTGACTAGTTAAATACTGCCTGATCCATAGAGAGGAAACACTTGACAAATATTAGCCGTTAATAGGGTTATTAATACTATCATATGCATTGAGTGCTTATGGCATCATGATGGGTGAAAGAAGACAGAAAATAAGCCATACTATATCAACACAATGAAGTTCAGAAAAACATCACAAGTGAAATATTCTACTGGGAAAAATCCATCAAACAATGATAAATGAAACATTGGATTAGAAAATCCTATAACATCTTTTCTTTCTATTCAAAAACCAAGATTTCCCTATAAAAATGATTTGTGTGGCCAGGAATGTGGACTATTAGTAGAGTACTTGCCTAGCATGCACGAAGGCCCCAGTTTTGATTCCTTGTACCACCTACACAGAAAGTCATAATAGCCCAGCACAGTGGCTCACAGCTGTAATACCATCCACTCGGGAGGCTGAGATCTAAGGATTGCACATAAAAGCCAGCCGGGGCAGTAAAGTCCGTGAGACTCTTATCTCCAGTTAACAACTAGAAAATCAGAAATGGTGCTGAGGCTCAAGCGGTAGGGTGATAGCCTTGAGCTGAAAAAGAGCTCAGGGGCAATGCCCAGGCCCAGACTTCAAGTCTAATGACACACCACAAAAGAAGGAAAGAAAGAAGGAAGGAAAGAAAGAGAGAGAGAGAGAGAGAGAGAGAGAGAGAGAGAGAGAGAGAGAGAGAGAAAGAAAAAGAAAATCTCTAAGTGGTGTTGTGGTTCAAGTGGTAGACCTCTAGCCTTAAGAAAACCCAAGGACAGTACACAGGCCCTGAGTTCAAGCTGCAGCCTCCTGAGTAGCTAGGATTGGAGCAGCAGCCACCAGCACCTGGCTATATATGTGTTTTTAAAAACTATAAACTCGGCTGGGTGTTTGGCTTAGTGGTAGAGTGCTTGCTTAACATGCATGAAGACCCGGATTCGATTCCTCTTGTACCACATACATAAGAAAAAGCCAGAAGTGGTGCTGTGGCTCAAGTGGTTGAATGCTAGTCTTGAGGAAAAAACCCAAGGGCAGTGCTCAGGCCCTGAGTTCAAGACCTAGGATTGGCAAAAAAAAAAAAAACTAGAAAATCTTAGCTGCTACCACACAGTTAAAATAATAAACCCATTTCCTGCTAAAAGAAAAATCAAATGTTAAAGATATATAGTTTCTGGACTTCCAATTCCCTGTAAGCCAATCATTATTGATCTGCATTCTCCTCTGCTCTTTTTAATGCCATGGACCTACTGTTATAGTCGAACAAGAGGGAAGAGAGAAACAGTATGAAACTTAACGGCATGTCATCGTCAGAATTACTAATGCACAGTTGTTAATCACTGAGGACCCTTTTAACATCACAGGTAACCTTCTATACAGTTCCATTTATCACTCTGGTTCTAATGTATTTGCCAAACACATGAATATTTAAACATCTAAAACTATGGCATCAACAGAAAATGTGACAGATTTACAGTCAGAGTTTTTCCTTTGGGTTTCTCATCACTGTGTACCTGGGTTACACAATACAAAGAAAATCTCACTTCACCTGGAGAGTCAGCTGTCTGTTACAAAATAGTTGAGACAATCCACTGAAAAGAAGAAAAGGTTTACATTGCCTCATCCAAACATATCTCTTGGCTATATTGTTTTGAGCAATGTATATCAACTGGAACATGTGATAGAAGAGGAGGCCTGTGTAACTCAGTGGCTGGGGGGTGGGGAGAGAGACAGAGAGAGACAGAGAGAGGGGGGGGGAGAGGGAGAGAGGGCACACAGAGACTATCATCCCCACTATGCCATTTAAGGGCATGCTCACCGTGACCTAATTTCCTCCCTTCCTCCTAAAATACCCCAGTACTGAGGATTGGTAGAGGAACATGCCCAAGGTCCTGAGTTCAGTACCTGGAAGGTGAAGAAAGCAAAGGAAAAACTTAGTTGCAAGTGTGATTGTACAGGTCTGTTATACCAGCACTTGGGAGGCAGAGCATACAAGATCTAGGACCTAGCTACATGTTTAGAATGTTTGATTTCATCTCATCTCTCAGATCATCTCTATAATGTATGAGATATGATTAGCTTCATTTTATAGAAGAAACTTGAGGTTTGCAAATAATTAAATGTCTTCTCTGAGTCCCAGGGGAAGGATCATGGATCTGGCCTTTCAGGAAAATCAAACCTATGCTGTGAGCTCCAGGAGTTGTGGTCAGAGACAGATGAGCAGTGTACTTGGAGATCACATGGTGCTTTCTGAGAGGGCTAAGCAAGTGATCCCAGCATGGAGAAGGCAAGATGGCATCATGGGATACCAGTCATCTCCAGTGCTTCATCCCCAGAGAAAGCTGACCAGAATGTCTACAGGCCTCTCACAGAGGAGTCCACCACACCAGACCTTTCCTTCTTCCCTCTTTTGTTTGCGTGAGTGAGTGAGTGTGTGTGTGTGTGTGTGTGAGAGAGAGAGAGAGGAGAGAGAGAGAGAGAGAGAGAGAGAGAGAGAGAGAGAGAGAGAGTTCTGTGCTCACAGCAGGTACTCTCCCACTTAAATTATGACTCCAGTCCAGCATTTTGCTGATGAATTGGAGATGGACCCTCAAACTTTCCAGTCTAAATTGACATTCAGGTTCCGTTCACACCATCATCAGTGGCTAGGGTTATGAGTGATTGCTTTTAATAGGAGAGCAATATCATACCTCGGTGGGATTGGGGTTTGGGAAACTACAGATATCAGTGCTCAAGCAGATGACCCAACACCATTCAGTGCAATGATGAAGAACAGCACAGGACACCTCTAGGCCAGCTTGCCACACCGTCAATCTCAGCCACAGTAACCCAACCTAAGAGGAGAACTGGACTTTCTCACATGGTCCAAGTGAGCTCACAGGAAGGCAGAGAAAGCACAAAGTGAAATGGGAGGTCAGGAGGGCTGGTGAAAGTACATACCACTGTCAGGCCCTCACACTGGTATCAACAATCGCTGGAGGCTTACAAGGGAAATCCTAGCTACTGAGGAGGCTGATACCTCAGGATCATGGCTCAAGACAGCCCAGGCAGGAAAGTCTAAATGTAACCACCAACAAGTCGGAAGTAGACACACAACTCAAGTGAGAAGGGCCAACTCTGACATAAGTAAGAGCCAGTAGCGGTGAGTTCAAGTCCCAGTACTGACAGCAAAAGAGAAAGGGAGGAGTCAGAGAGTAAGAGCGAGAAAAAGAGGGGAGGGAGAGAAGAGAGAGGGAGGGAGGGAAGTAGGGCAGAAGGAAGGAAGGAAAGAAGGAAGGAAGGAAGGAAGGAAGGAAGGAAGGAAGGGAGGAAGGGAGGGAGGGAGGAAGGGAGGAAGCAACAGGAACTATTTTGTAAGTTTTAAAAAGTGGAAAAAATTAATATTTAAAAGCCAAAACTGGAGGGCAGGAGATTCATTCCATTTCCTCCTATGAAGAGCAGTTTGGGATTCGGAACGGTTCCTGAGAAATCAACATGTCTCTTCCAACAACGTAATGTTGGAGCTTCCCAAATGAGAGAGGTATGGTGAACCTGTTCAAATTTCCTACCTAATTAGTGAAACACGTCACAGACAGTATAAATTCAGTATTGTTGAGAACTGGACACTCATGTTTACTGTGGCACTATTATAACAGTAAAGATTTATGTGGCCACTCAAGTTTCTGCCAACAGATGAACGGAGGGAGGAAAAAATACACACACACACACACACACACACACACACACACACACACACAATGGAGTATTGTTCAGTCATCTATGAGAATAAAAGTGTGTTAGTTCCAAGAAAATGAGAGGAAGTGGACATCAGAAAAGCCAAGGAAAATGTGTCAGACTTGTGACCACCACATGTTTTCTCTTACATTTGGAGTCTAGACCCATATGTACAAGTAATCAAACATCCAAATAAAAAAGGCCTAAGCAGAGGGAAGGATAGGAAGGTGTATAGGAACCAGGATGAGAATGTGAATAAGAACACAGTTCTCTTGTGCACGGGTGGAAATATCATAATAAAATCCATTATTTGGTGAGTTAGAATTGTGGCCTAGTGGTGGAGTGCTTGCCTAGCATGCACGAAGACCCAGGAGTAGAGCTAGAGAGTGGTAGAGCTCTAGCCTGGGTGCCTCCTTGGACACATTTTGCTCAAGGCTAGTGATCTGCCACTTGAGCCACAGGGGCACTTCACACATGGACATCTCTCCCTACTCCATCACTGAGCCAAGACATATAGAGTTCCCATTCTCTCTTGGATGCTGCCTAATTTACATTCCTTTTTTTTGCCAGTCCTGGGCTTGAACTCAGGGCCTGGGCACTATCCTTGGTCTTTCTCAAGGCCTACCCTTGAGCCACAATACCACTTCCAGCTTTTTCTGTGTATGTGGTGCTAAGGAATAGAACACATGAATTTGTGCATGGGAGGCAAGCACTCTACCATTAGGCCATGCTCCAGGTCCCTTACATTCAGTTTTATTGAGCAATTCAAATGCATGCCCCTCTTGAAGTTGAATGTTAGCTATAGGCTTTGGGCAGCCTCCACAGCCCCTCCCCCTTTTTCCTTTGTAGCAGGAAGGATCCTTTGCCTTCTGACACATCCCATTTCATCTATTTCCTCATTTTATTGAAATCTGTTCTTCCCTATGCTAATCACACTCCTGTTTATCTATGGGTTTTCCAATGCATGAATTTTTTCACATCCAAAAGTCCGAATGTAAGCAAGCTGCTAGGAAATTTTCACTCAGAATCCAACGGTTGGTCTTGAAAATGAACAAGTATGGAATTTATCTCTAAGAGGCAGTCAGTGGTTGGTGAGGCCCACAGCTGGACATAGGCAAGGTGAAAGGCAGGTGTTAGATGTAATCCTCATCCTACTCAGAGTAGTGAGTAACTAAAAATTTGTGGGAGGGCTGGGAATTGGGCCTAGTGGTAGAGTGCTTGCCTAGCATGAAGGAAGACCGGTGTTTGATTCCTCAGTACCACACACATAGGAAAAAGCTGGAAGAGGTGCTGAGGCTCAAGTGGTAGAGCTCTAGCCTTGAGAAAAGTCCAAGGTCAGGGCTCAAGTCCTAACCTCCAGGACTGCCAAAAAATAGAAAAAAATTATGGGAGCTTTAAATTACGTATAACTCAGCATGAGAGCATTCACCTTGCATCTACAGGCTCCACAATTGATCCTCAGCACCATACAAAAAGAAATAATTAAAGAAATAAAATTTATGAATTTTCTGGAGTTTTTATTACTATTGTTAGACTATAGTTGACTTTGAACAACTCAAAAAGACAGCCCACAAATACAGTAAGAATTATGATATTTTCTCTCCCCCATCTCCTCCCTCTCTCTCTATATCTCACTTGCTGGCTCAGTTGTGTGTATGTGCATGTATTTTACACTCTGGCTGTGTTGTCCAGACTGTTTGAAACAGCTAGGCTCAACTGATATTCCCATCTCAGGTTTCCAAGGTTTCTGGGACAACTAAAATATACCACCATACCCCGCTCAGAACTAGACTATTAAAAATCATTCTCTCTTGTATAACTACAGGGGAATTTTATGAGAATAGGCAAATTCATTGTCACAATTTAAAACACTATCTGTAATACCACCATTTTTTCTTCTTCTAAAGTGTTGCTCTTCTTTATAAGAAAGTTCTGGCTAAATTTTCTCTCTCTCTATCTGAATCTTAAGTTTGAAGGAGAAGCAAATCTATCATCATATTGAAATTAATATAGGGAATACATCACCAGCCATCAATTTCTCCTGAAGCTGAGATCTGAGGATCATGGTTCAAAGCCAACCCACATGAGAAAGTCCATAAGACCCTTATCTCCAATTAACCACTAGAAAACTGGAGTTGGAACTGTGGTTCAAAGTGATAGAGCACAAGCCTTGAGCAAAAGAGCTCAGGACAGTGCCCAGACCTTGAGTTCAAGCCCCACAACGAGACACAAAACACAGACACAGACACAGACACAGACACACACACACACACACACACACACACACACACACACACACACACACACAGGAAAACTTGCTTCTAGGGTAGGTTGAGGGAGGCTCTACCTGTAAGGTAGAGGTCTAAACTGTATACCACATGCAGCTGAAGGAGCATGGACTCTGCCCACAGGAAGGGCTCACTGACCTGTCCTTAATGATTCAAAGCCTCCCTGAATCCCCCCAATCGAATTCCTTGTATACTTGTACCACATTTGGAAGGGACTGGGTGTCCTATAAGCTCAGTAATTGTCTTAATTGTGTTCTGTTCCTCTGGAAAGGTGGGATGAGAAAGACAGATGCAACACTTCTGTTCTAATCATTGAAGCTACCCAGTGATATTTTATCCTTCAAAACAGATCTTCCTCTACCAGATCACTGAAGAGTCTTGCCATGTCATTAGATTGCTATCTTTGGTTGAGAAGAAATACTGTGGTGTGTGGATGTAGAAACTGCAGATGGGCTAACCAGGAAGCATGAAGCAGATGGGGCTAAGATCCAGCAGAGGCCCCTTGATCTCTACAAGCTGGGTTGTGATGCATTGTGACAGGAAATCAGGCCCAGCCATTTTACTCTGAAAATAATTACAAAGTCTCAGGCAACACAAGTTTGCTTTAGCCAAATCTGCCAACATCACCTGGAAAGAAACAGCTTGGAAAATGACTGGACAATCCCACAAGCAAAGAATGGTGAATGGTTGGCTGTTCAAGTTCAGAAGGTTCCCAGACATTAGGGCAGAGGGAAGGCATTGGAGGAACAGGAGCAATGGATGTGTGAAGTTCCTGTTGGTCCAGGAGGGGGCTGGGAGATACCTGCTCTCTACCCTGGGAGATTTTCAAAACAAGTTGTTTCTGATAGAAAAGGAACTGATGGAATTTGTAGCAAAGAAGATAGCATACAGATTAAGCTGCTCGAAGCATCTCAGATAGCTATTCAAGAATGTAGGGGGCTAGGAATGTGGATTCAGTGGTAGAGAACTTGCCTACCATGCATGAAACCATGGGTTCAATTCCTTAGTACCACATAAATGGAAAATGCCAGAAGTGTCTCTGTGGCTCAAGTGATAGAGTGCTAGCCTTGAGTAAAAGAAGCTCAGGCACAGTTCCCAGGCCCTGAGTTCAAGCCCCAAGACTGGTTTATTTTTTTTTTAAATGAAAGTCTGGGAGCCCAGTGACACATATCATCCTAGCTACTCAGAAGGTTGAGATTTGAGATTCATAGTTCAAAGCCAACCTGAATAGAAAACTGTCTATGGGATTCTTATTTCCAAGTAACCTCCGAAAAACAGGCAGTAGAGCTGTGGCTCAAATGGGAGAGCAGCACGCTTTTGACCCTTTTGAGATAAAGTTGAGGTAGAAACCAGGCTATGAGTTCAAGCCCCAATGCTGGTGGAAAAGAAAAGAAAATTCAGGATTCATCTATTTGCATATGTAGTATACTTGTGTCTGTCTCTGTCTATTATATTCTGAATATATAACCAATCCACAAGCCCATAAGCATGTATGTCTACCTTATACATGTTTTTAGAGGCTAATGATCTCCAGAGAGAACAGAAGATACGGGCCAAGGAAACTGTTCTAGAGATCAGAACTTAGAGTAGTAGCAAGAGTAGAGCAGAGGGCTCAGGGCTGCCTAGGAACTTGACAATGTGCCATCTTCTATCTCCTGAGTGGACACATTCACAGCAGTCTTTCAGTGCCAGTTCTAGGGCTGCATGGGTTAGTTATGCAGGGAATGATCAGACACAAGCAGAAGTACTCGTTTGTCTGTCCCAGATTATGGGGTTCTCCCATAATAGAGAGATAGAGAGATAGGTAGGATATGGAAATGTCTACTTTGTGTGTGTGTGTGTGTGTGTGTGTGTGTGTGTGTGTGTGTATGTGTGTGTATGCGCGCGCGCGCATGCGCGCGCACGGGCGCACTCTGTGAGAGAAGAAAAGTGAAACGTTATCTGGGGCAATCATGATAATGTTCCAGGTGATTATCAATGGAGCACCTCCTTGTATTGCAGTTCTAGCTCTCCTTCCACATCAGTGCTGCCTGTAAACCTCAGTCAAACAATCTCCAAGAGACCATGATGCTCTCTACATTGTAGATAAGCTACTGCCTTAAGGCTGGTCCCAAAATGACTGAGAAAATCAAACTTGCAAACTAGTATACAATGCACACATAGCATATGTGATACAAGGCACATGTATACACACACACGAGCACATACACAGTACCAAATACTGCACACGCACATGTGGGCACGTGCATGCAAGCACACACACATAGATGTCATGCACACATATAACCTTGGCACACATATAACTACATTATACTGTATAAGACTCGTGATTTTTACATAGATCATTCTTCTAAGCAAATACTGTTCCTAAATTATAGAGGCAGAGAATCTTGATTCATGTGTACCAAGGTACCTAAATCAATGTCCACACAAAATGACATGATCTCTTTGTAGGTCAATTTTATAGTGTTCCCCAAACACCCATTAGACACCTACCATATGCCAGCGATTGCATTTGGCATTGAAAACTATGTTGAGAGGATGTCCAACCTGCTCTCAAAGAGTGTTACCACCCAACTGCTGGAGTGGAGATAGCTATGGTGAGGGGAGGGAGGCATGAGGGGGAGGGGCTTTTGCCTCCTCTGCTTTGGGTTTGGGGTTCAAACTGATGCTGCCACGCAAGTCACTGAACCTTCCAGTGGATATGACATCTTTTCCTCTTTCCCAGTGGCTCAGGGCGCATCCACCTTTAGGCATGCTACATGCCAGGGCAGAAGAGAACATGCCAATGGAGGAGCAAAGGCCTCGGAGGTGTGCCCATTCACCCCCTCATCACCCCCGCCCCACTGCCTGGCCCAAGGGTTTATTTCTATTGGCAATCTCCTACTGCAAATCCCCATTTAGATAAGTGGCACTAAACTAAAATGAACTATAATTATTGTTATAGATTACAGTAATTACAGAGGTGGGGAAAGGGCCGATTAGATGAACACACCCAGCAACCCATCCAAGACCAGCTTATAGGAAGGTGATCTGAGCCGAAAGTAATGGACGTGCTGAGAGCGTTGGATGTAACCAGGGCCTTCCACGGCCTTCCAGGGTCCAGGCTGCGAAGAGAACACCAGAGATACTGGGAGGGAAAGGCTTTTGACCTGAAATAAACCAGTTATTGGGGGTACAGGGCCTCTCACCTGCTGCCCTGGGGAATCACAGCTTTGAGAGAGGGGTAGGGCTGTGGCTAAGCTGGCCCTCATGGCCTGATGAAGATGGGGCCTGGGAAGGGCTCTTTATCTCTGCCCTGGGCAGATGCCTGCTGTGGCTATCTTGCATGCTACCCTGCATCACATATGCCAAGGACATTGAGAAAGTTGTTGGTGGATGAGAGGCCATTTCCATTCATGCGCTGTTGTAATGAGATCAGACAGAGGATCTGGGACAGACCACACTGGAGAGGAGCAAGAAACAATGTGTCTGCTACTGCCTCTTCCCTGACCACTCCAGGTTTCTAGCCAGTCCTTCTGAGGCTCCCATAACCCACAGATCTGCGCAGTTAGACCTTGGGTGAAAGTGCTGACCCTATGCTACTTTGCCTGGCTCATCTGCATGGCATGCTGTGTCTGCTGTCCCCAAAGCCCATTCTGAGCAAGTGCCATAGGCTTTCTTTGCTGCAGTGTGGATCCTCATCTTGTGCTGGGTTCCAAGATGTAGATCTCATCCCTCCTGCAAGAACCAGAGCCCATATTTGGAATCCCGGGCTCCATAACTAGAACTAATGCCATGGATATCTCTTGCTTAGTCAGCCCTGTTTCTACTTTTGGGACACGCACCATTTCTGGGCTTGCCTATTAGTATGAACCAGGATGGAGCCAGGCTATGCCAAGCCCTGAACACTGCCCCCTGGCTGGACCTCTACCTCTCTTCCTGGAGCAGACTGGTCTCCAGTCAACCTAAAGGAATGGTGGGCTGCCAGAACTTGCCCTCAGCCTCTCTTTATTGTTCTGTCCTGCTGTCACGGTTCCTCGCCTTTCACTTCGGAAGTTTTTTCTATTCCAGGGTTTGAGAAGGTCCAATGTGGCTCCTAGAACTGAGCCCAAATCCATATCCATTAGCAGGTGGCCTGCTAATGTTCCCTGCCCCCCACCCACCCCATCTGATTGGTTCTGGGAAGTGTTTATTACATCCTCAGTATCTTCTTACTCATCAGTCACCCCCCAGAGATGATCAACTTTGTAAAAAACAAAATAAGTGATTTTGCCTTTTAATTACCCTTTAGCTGGGTGTCTGACACTCAGCAGACACCAATTAAGAGCTGATGAATGAATGTAAAAAAAAAACTAACCAGTGTTATTGACTGTCCAGAAGCCTACTAGCCTTTTTGCTTTCTGAATTTGCTCCTTCTCTGTGGGGGAAACAATCCTTCTAAAAGGTTGGGAGAGGGGATGCATGGAACCTGTCTGGAGACAAAAGCTCCCTTCAGGATGGGACTGAGAGGACAAGGCAGAGTGGAGCCCAGGACACCAGCAAGGAAGGAGGTGTGTCAGATTGTAATGCTGGCCCTTTGTCTTCCTGGGGAGGTATCTGAGCTAAAAAGGAAACATTCCAGAGTGAGTGAATAGTGAACATGCTGTATTTCCTGGCTATACAGTCTTCATTCATAGATGTCAACCAGCAGATCTTTAGCTCCATTTGACTCATCTCCTTGCCTGGTAGCAGAAATTTCACGGTTTGACATGGAGTTTGCCCAGCTTGGCTCTTGTTGCTGTCTTATCATCTCTACCACGTACACACTAGAAAAAAATGGAGCCATCTTTGATTCCTTTATGTACTGAAGGCATCATTGGATTTGGACAGCTGTCCTCAGTCTTGGGGGCCTTGTGTTCCCATTAATGGGAAAATTGACCAATGCCTGGAGATCCTTGTGTACAGTTACTTACTAAGAAACCATCAGAGTCTGAGTAAAACCTACTAGCCATGGTCCTTTCTGGAGGAAGTGGCTTGTCCCTGTGGATTGAAGGCACCTTCCACCCTTGGTTTTCTTATCCATTCACATGTGCCACTTCCTCAAGGGCTCTCTAAGGTCTGGCTGGCTCCTCCCCACCTTACCCCCACTCTCATCAGAAGAAACCAATCCTGACCAAAAGAAGAGGAAGTCTCCCTCTCCATCAGTGCACCCCTCTCATAGGCAACTAGACTCCCTCTGATTGAAGAGCAGAATCCAGAATCCTTCTCTCCTCTAGACCAATCAGTCAGGTTCTTGTGCAGAGATTCCCTAGAGCCCTGGGAACTGTGGAGACAGAGACATTGTGGAGGCCACGGGGATCTCATCAGTCCCTGGAATTTCCCAGTTGTAGTCACACCTGCATGCTTTGCCTTGTCCTTTCCTTCTGCCTGGAACGGGATTCCCCTGGCTATTTATGTGCATTATCTGTCCCCCATCAACTCCATCAGAACCCTTCTTCCTACTCAGCTTTCACAACTATCCTAAACCACTGTGCTTAGGTGTGGACTTGCTATGATTTCTCTCTCCCCTGAGACTGGGAATGCTAAGAAGGCAGAGGTGTGTCTCTTGTCCTGTCCACAGCTCTGAGTACAACATCTGACTGGCTCAGAAGAAATCCAGTGAAGATTCATTAGTCCTTAGAGAAAGTCAAATGGGGCCTGGAGTGGTGGCTTTCACCTATAATCCAAACTACTCAGGAGGCAGAATTCAAGAGAATCAAGGTCTGCCTAGGAAAGATTGAGACCCTCATCTCAGTCAAAAAATTAAGGGCTCTACCTTCCAAGCTTTCATGTGGTTTCCAAGTGGGCATACTGAGGGTAGGGGGTGGGAGCAGATCAGGTTGGCACTGGAGTTCGGTGTTCCAAGTGTGTGCCCAGATGTTTGAGTTAGTTCCATACATGTTCAAAGGTGAATTCTGGGCTTTCTATGAGCTATAGGAAATGCCTTTCTAGGACACCTTTATTTATGTCTATGGTTCCTCCCACTCCTCAGATGACATGGAACTTTAAATTGTACCTTCTCTGTGCTTAGCAAAGAACTCTATTAATCCCCTTACCCTAACCCCTGCTACTTTGAAGACATTAATTTCTCATGATTGACTCTAATTCTAAGGAACTGCGGTCAAAAAAAAAAGGTAGGTAGTAAACTGCACAGTTTTGACAGTAAGGAGGCCTTCATATAGAAGGATTTTCTTTTCAAGCTTGAGGCATCTTTTTGGCTTCAACTAAGGAAAAAATAAATATAAACACACAGCATTCCCAACATTTACCATCTTGAAAAGCCCCTTCCCCCTTTTTATTTACCTGGTCCTGGGGTTTGATTACTGTACATGATCTTCTTTTGCTCAAGACTAGCACTCTACCAATTGAACCACAGAGCTACTACCAGCTTTTTTTCTGGGTAGTTTATTGAAGATAAAGAGTCTCATGGGCTTTACAGCTGGGGCTGTTTTCAAACTGTGATCCTCAGATCTCAGCTTGCTGAGTAGCTAGGATTACAGTCATAAGCCATTGGCATCTAGCCTGGAAAGTTTCCCTTTTCTCAGTATCAGGTTAATCAGAAAATGAATCTTGGAGTATGTTTCTTTGGGCATTTTAATATATGGTTTCAAGGTTCTGGCTACTCCATGCCTAAGCCCAAAAAGATAGGAAGAAATATTCAAAAATAACTAATGAACTTCCTGTCATATGGCCTGTTCTTCACATTTTCATCTCACTTCTTACTTGACCTGCCTGCTATCATCTGTTTTTCACAACCTTGGGATAATTTCTTCTTGTATTTTTCCCAGTCTTAATGAGTAAGAAAATGGAAAGTGTTGTATTTGCTCCATTGTAACTGATACTGCAAGTAGTCCTGCAGAGAATTTTCAATAAGTACAATCAAATGAACCGAGTTAGGTTTTTAATTATTAATATCACCATACACATGCAACTCTGGGTAGTGTCCGTAAGCAGATGCCCCCCAACTCCCTGCTATTGCTAAATCACAGGTATCACAGCTGGGACTTAGAAGTAACAGAAGAGCCCACTCCAGATTCGTGTGTGTGTGTGTGTGTGTGTGTGTGTGTGTGTATGTAAACATATTATATATGTATGTGTATATGTTACCAAGGATTTAATGAAGATATTATTCTCTATTTTGTGGGCTCTGAATATGTATTTGAATACTGAATTAATTGCTTTAATCATCCTTGCCTATAAAAGCATAGACAAATAATTAATATTGACTTAGGAAACTAAATTTATGGAGAGCAGGAAACTTTATCAACTTTACTTTTATTCATTATTAATTTATTCATTTAGCAACTATATACTGCGAGGACCATATATCACAAATGCAGAAATATGATCTGCTTTTAATGCTGTTCAGTTGGAAGAGGGAGATAAATGACCACAGCATTGCAATACAATGCAGTAAGTGCTAGCAGAGAATAAAGCACAAGTAATTCAGACTTACAGTGAGTAGGTTTTGACTGTTGTTCCTGGAAGACTAGGAATGCTGTGGAGGGATCACCTAAGAGATCAAATCTAACCTGTGACTTCCAGGGCACAACCAACAGCAAAAGGTGTGTGTGTCCAGGGTGATAGTAGGAGCAAAATCGGGAACCAAAGATAATATAACCTTTATGAGGATTTGTAAGGTATTTCCATCAGGTCAAAAATCAAAATATGGAAAATATATGAAGGAATAGGATACAGAACAAAATGATACAGAAACAATACCAACTTAAATCATGCTGCATACAACATTCTTGCCAATATCTACTTAATGTAGGTATGGCATAAACCAAAGAGGTATCCATAAACAAGGTTTCTAATTTAGAAATTCAATAGGTTATATTCCAGCAGTCCATTAAGACTAGATAAGTTTAACTGGAGGCAAAAGTGGGACAGATTCAAGATCTACTTTAAAGGTATAATTTCTTATTCTTGGAAAATGGACTTGATATTGCAAGGTAAGGGTTATTAAGAGTCATTCCCACAGATTTTGCTTGACCAATGGAATTGATAGGAAGAGAGAAAAAGAAGAAGATGACCAAAGGAGAATGTTTGAAGAGGAATACCAAGATGTCTGTGTTAAACAAATCAAAATCAGGATACTTTGAAGCATCCAACTGACAAGATGTGTCAGCCATTACATATATGAATGTGAGTTTAATTGTAGTAGAGAAATAAAAGTAAAAGTTGCTGCCATATATCTGGATGTTCAAAGCTAAAAAATAAATGATAATGCCTAGGAAATGACTGAACATTGAAAAAAAGGACTATCTAGCACTTAGCTCTGAAGAATCTCAACATATAGAACTTGGACAAAATAGGAAAATTTTGAAGAAATAACCACAGAGGCAGATGACAATTAGGACATTTTTGAAATTCAAAGCTAAGAGAAGGTCACTTAAGGGAATTAGTTGCCAACTTTGTAAATTGCTACAGAGAACTCTTTTAAGAAAATACTAAGATATATCCTAGAGTGGTGGCTCACGCCTGTAATCCTAGCTACTCAGGAGGCTGAGATCTGAGGATCAAGGTTCAAAGCCAGCTCTAGCACAAAAGGACCTGAGACCCTTATCTCCAATTAACCTCTAGAAAATAGGAAGTGGGGCTTGGCTCAAGGGTAGCCTTGTGCTGAAGAGCTCAGGACAGTGCCCGGGCCAAGTTCAAGCCCCATAACTCACCAAAAAAAAAGAAAAGAAAAGAAAATACTAAGGTGTATGCAATCCATTTGGCAACTCAGAAGTCATTTGTTGAACTTGATGTGGATGGATCCAATGGAAAGGTGTGAACACATAGTACTAGGTTGTAGTGGTTGAACTATGAACATGGGCTTAATCATTTGAAATAGCACATTTTTGACAGTCATTTCAAGAAGCTTGGTGGTGAGAAGCAGCTGTGAAATACTGGAATCGTGAAACAGAGTAGTGTTGAGACAGACAGAGGAGAAAAGGACATTCACAGAGATGATCCAATCCAGAAATCCTGGTGTCCAGATAGGAGAAACAAGGAGGTTGGTAGGATGCCAAGTTTGAAAAAGTGAGACATTAAGAAAGATGAGAAGGAAAGGAATGTACTGAATTGAAAAAAAAAACACAAAAACCTGTCTTTTTAACAGAAGGAAGGATCAAGAATTCTTTACATAGAGTAACAAAGAAACAGAAGTAGGATTGAAGGTGTTTCCTTGTTATACATTGAAATGATAAAATAGGTAGAATTTACCAAAAGAGAGGTAAGGTAGTACCTCACATCTGTAACCTAGCTACTTGGAAGGCTGAGAATAGAGGATCGCAATTGGATTCCAGCCTTAGGAAAGGGTGTAACCAGCGCACCTCGAGTTAATCACCAAAAAGTCAAGCTCTTAGTTCAAGCTCTAGTAGTACTGGCATACATACATGTGTATACACGTACACACACACACACATATACACACACACACGCAGACCACCACCAGGTCCACTACCACCACCACCACCACAAAGCAACAACAACAACAACAACAGAAGGATTGACGGTAAAAATACAATAAAAAATTGTTGGGTCTATGAATTTGAGGTCATTCAATCAGAGCAAATATGCTGGAAAAACAGAATACCATGGGTAGAATGAGATGCTCAGATTCTTGACTGTAGAGGTAGCACAGTTTGTAGCAGGGCCTGGCCCTACATGTGAACAAAGTCAGTGAAGAAAGCAGTAGGAAAAGTCATGGAGATAAGGAGTTCAAGGATATAGGAATCAGATGTTTGATGCTTCCAGACAATGAGTTCACTGAGAATAATGGTAAGCCAGGAACCAGGCCTGTCTTGGAATGGGGAAGAATAGGCAGCTGGATAGCAAAGAACAAAAATGTAAAGATGAAAAACTGTTTCAAATTAGAAAGGTATGGACTAAAGATAGTAGCATTTAAAACAGATGGCATATACAAGTTTGATTCAAAACCAAGTATCAATGTATGGGAATTAATGCACCATCTATCTGGCAAATATCATGTAACCCTTCTATTAATTACAATAATAAATATATGAAAAAGTGCTAAAAAATAAAAATAAATGGTATGTAGTCTTTAAAAAGCATGATCATAAGCTGTTTTTACTATACACTCATATCCAGCTTGACTGTGGGGGTCAGAGATCTTCCAGGAACTGGAGAAGATAAAGAAACAAAAGTTAGAGAACTACAGCTTGTGCAATGACTTGTAAGCTAGGCATTAGTTTTGACTTTTTGGGATAGGTAAATATCAGTCAGAAAAAGAGTGTAGTCAGCCTTCTGTGTCTTTAGGTTCATTATCTCCAGATTCAACCATCCATGATGTAAAGCATTTATAAAACTACCTGTATAAATCATCACATAGATTGTCTTATCATTCTCTAAACAATAAGTATAACCATTATAAGTAATCTACAAATCATTTAAGAAAATATAGAGGATAAAGAACAGTAATAAAGTGGATGACTTGAATCAAAGCACATTTTATACTTACGTGGTTATGTAACAACGAAAACTCATTGTTCTACTAATACAGCTAATCAGAAACAAAATATACAAGAGAACCTGCATAGATTTTATGTAAATAACATGCCATTTCCGTAAGATATTTGGAAATCTATACATAATTTTATCCTCAGGAGGTCCTGGAACTGAATCTTCAACAGTAATAAGTGTCTGTTGAGACATTACATATTAGAGTTACAGGCAAATGAAATTTCAGTGTGCACATAACTTTACTGAAATATAGACACATTCTTTCTCTTCTTTATTTTCTGTGTCTGTTTAGGTAGGGTATTGAAAATATTCAGTAGCTGCTACTGAACTACATGGATCTATATAACCTAAAATAGTTTTCTGACTCTATTCAAAAGATTCACTCCCTTGGAGAAGAATATTCAATCCAGTGCCAGAATCTTCAGGGCATTATAAGATGCTACAGTGATGTTGAGGCAGGCCCTCTTAGGTGTTATTCAAGAGTGATTATGGCTAATTGAGTCCAGAGGCTTGTCAATGACTTTGAGCTTTCATGAGAACAGTCGTGGGAGCAAGCTTCTGATTCACTTAAGCAACTTGAACATTGCATTCAGTCACCATTTGACTTCACTCACTCCTTGACTTTTACTTTTATCTGACATGTAGGTTTTGAAGCCTTTTCTGATTTCTGGCTTATCATTCTCTCTTCTCTCCTCGCCTCTCTTTTCTTCTCCACTCTTATGACCTCCCATCTCCTTTGGCTGACTCATGAGCTCTTATCCACTTTTGTCCACTCCTCCATTGCACCACAGTGAGTGACAGTCAAATCTTAGATGTAACAATTGGTCTCCTGAGGCTGAAAGTTAGGACAGAAGTAAATAAAGAAAACAAAGCTAAACTAAGCTAACTGAAATTAAAAAAAAAATAACTTCAAATCCATTAGTAAAAATTGTTTGTTCACTCCTTGGGTGCTAATCAAATAAATGTGTCCTTAATATCATCTCTTAGAATTGTGGGAAAGGCAGAGTTACTGAGTTTGAATATATATATATATATATATATATGAGAAATGGACATTAATGAAAATTAAATAGAGTGATTAAGAATGAAGAAAATGGAAAACACAGCACAGACTCAGCTCCTGGATCCTAAGAAGCAAGGAAGGACAGGAAAGTCATGGGAATACATACCTGGAAGTTCAGATGTCCTTGGTCTCTGCACAAGTCAGGTACAAACATATTTTGGTAAGTGTTGGATGTGCTCAGCGTGAAAATGATCTTCCAGGATGACATTGCCTTATTTGACCCAGTTAGGTATTTCCCCATTCTCTTATGAACGCCTCCCCCCTCCAGCCATAATTTCTTGCACAGTGCTACATTTCACAGCATGTGTAATGTGTGCATTCCTGGCTGAGGCTATCCCTTCTGTAGCGGTCTATTTCATGTTAGAAAAACTTTTGTCTCAGGAAGGTGATGAGCCTAATCACATTCCCCTCCCCCCTGTAATCGTTCCCTTACTAATTACGTGTAGACAGAGCTGAATCACCAAGATGATCCTGGTCAGGAAACATTCAATTGGATGGAGGGCAGTTGATGACATATGGAAACTCTCTGAGACATTTCTGATTAGGACACATGGCATTCTAACTCATCCGGGGGAAGCAGGGACATGAGCCACAAGAGCTTTCAGCTAAGGATATTTGTGGAGCTAGCCAAACCTGCTATTTTTTTTTAATTTCTTAATCACTCCAGGCCTAGCTTGATGAAGGCTTTATTTAAACACCATTGGGAAATGCGGAGTAAAAGTATTTAACCTCAGGAGACTTTGAGAGTTCTTTTCATGTGTCCAGACCTTAATTACACACAGACACAGACGCACACACACGTACATAAGCACATACAAGGAATGAAAAAAATCTTAAAAAGTAGATGCCTGCTGTTTTATTAAGAGTGAGCAAAGAAGGTTCTAAATACTCAATTATCGCAATTTCATTAGCTCTTAAAATCATAGTTGGCTCATTCATTGTTCACCCATTCAGTTTGTCCCTTTAAAATCATTTGATGCCATCTCTGGGCTAACCACAGATGTAAACATTGTATATATAGGATAAAAAAGATTCACTTCTTTTTCTGTCGTCCTTGCCATTTGTTTTTGTTTTCTGGTCCTGTGCTCTGTCCCTGAGCTTCCTTTCTGCTCAAGACTAGTGTCATGAGCTATAGTGCCAATTCCCATTTTTTCTGAGTAGAGAACAGTGTCTCAAGGTCTATCCCTCTTAGGCTGGCTTTGAGATGTGATCTTTAGAACTCGGCCTCTTGAGTAGCTAGGATTATAGGTGAGAATGACCAGTAGCGACTTTTAAATTTTTATTTTTTAAATTTATTGTTATTGTAAAAGTGATATACAGAGTGATTACAATTACATGAATCATCACTTCCATTTTTGAATGTAGTCCACAGCAATTTTGTGTGACTAACACATTAAAAACCAAGAAAACAAATGTGCAAAGAACAGTTAGGTGAGCTTGATGATCAAGACAGGTGTCCCAGTTTTCAGATTGTCTCAGTGCTTCAAACACTCACATGGGTTGACACTTGAACCATGCCTCCACATATGGCTTTTTGCTGCTTAAATGAAGATCAATGTCTCTTAGATTTGTCTATCTCAGCTATCTTTAAACCTCATTCCTCAGATGTGAGCCTCCTAAGTAACTAGGATTATAGGCATGACCACTAGCACCTAACTGCACATAATTCTGAAGACTGTGTATATATTTTAATGGGAAAATGTTGATATCAAATTTCAGACAAATGAGGAAAAGCTTCGGGGTCACAGATAAATAATCAACCCAGTATTTTAAGATTGTTGCTTGTGCACCTGGGGTTTATGGGAAGGCTGGATTTGGTATTGAAGGAAGCCTATTCCCCACGAGTGGATCTGGATCTTTGATGCAGCATATCCACCCAAGAGGAATATAAAATGGAGGGAGGATTTATGCCATGGGGAGACTGGTTTTTATATTTGGCAATTGTTTGGTCAATAAAAAGAAATAACTAAAGCAGAGAAATGGAGCACAAAGAAGAGGCTGTTGTAGTAGTCCACAATAGATCATAAGAGCTTGAATCCAGACAGTTAACAGTGGTAAGGAAAAAAGTGCAATGGGAAGGTTAAGGGGGGGTGGTCGGGATAAAGAATATGTTATTTGAAGGTGAAGAGTAAGGAGAAGACAGACATCAGAGGTGATGCTTCATTTCATGTTAGGAGAATATTGACAGCCACCACCAGCAGAGATCAGCAGAAACTGGGAGGTGGAAAAAAAAAAGCAAATTTGTCAGCAGGAGAATGGATCTGGCCTGTAGTATTTAAAGACCATACATAAGAGTTTTTCAAGCTGTTATAGACCCAGATTATAGCAGCCCTTACTGAGATAAGACAGTGGAAATTAAGAAATGTAGGCTTCTAACTTGCAATGCAACGACAGAATTTCCAAGGGAGGATTGGAGATGGAGGAAGGAGAATAGTGGATCTCATGAAATGTCTTAATTAAAACCTCCACAGGTGTTTTTCCCCTAGCATTAGTTATCTTCCATGAGCCAAATATTTGCACATTTCTTTTTGTATAATTTGCACATTTCAGAAACTGTCTTGCATAATTCTTAAACCCAGACTATGAGTATTAGAAGAATAGCAGTGTTTCACAGTGAGGGAATGGAGAGATAGCAATGTACTAAAGGGTACTTAATTTTTTAAGAAAAATAGCCAAATAGCCACAATCAGTGTTCAGAAAGATCATCATGGTTACCTTGGTTTTGTTGTTGTTGTTGTTTTAACTATAAGTCTCATTGTTTTTTGTTCTGTTGTTTTGCTTTGTTTTGATGTGGCTTGGTTTTACAGTTACTATGGTTTGAACTCGGGCCCTTGAGCTTACTCATCTGCATTCTACCACTTAAATCCATAACTCTGTTTGATGAATAATTGGAGATGGGGTCTTGTGGTCTTGTGCATGGAATACATTAGAACTTTAATCTTCAAGATCTTAGTCTTGTGAAGAGCTAGGATTACAGGTGTATACCATCATTCCCCATTGTGCTTTTTTTGTTTTGAATGTGTTGCTTTCTATCTGTGACCCAGATGTGTATGCATCCATATAGAATTTTTGTGAATAAAGAGATATACAAGTGGGACATTAATAGTATATCTCATAAAAGTAAATCAGAGTTTCTTTTCCATACACGCTTCCTTTAAAAAAAAGTATATCTCATGTGCTCATGTGGTTAGAATTCCACCTGTGTCCAATGGAACTAAGAACAGAGAAGTAAGGGATTGGCAGCTGGTGAACTGTGTCATGCACAGGTTTAAAATGGTACAATTTGGCCTGAAGTACTATTAATTTTATCTTTAGGTAGATGTACAATGGAGTCCATTTAACACAGCAGTTTACAAATACAAGATGTTTTGATCAATTGTCATGTATGTGTTTCTTTCTGGATTTAGATGCCCATACTTCTATACCCCTCCTGCTTGTCTATGTATACTTCTGTATGCTTTCTCCATCTTTTCTTGGATGCACATAGGCTGGTATGTATTGTCCTCATCCAGAAATGCATGGGTGGTATTTTTTTTTTGCAAGTCCTGGGCTTGAGCTCAGGGCCTGAGCACTGTCCTTGGACTTTCTCAAGGCTAGAGCTCTACCACTTGAGCCTCAGCACCACTTCCAGCTTTTTTCTATGTATGTGGTACCGAGGAATCGAACCCGGGTCTTTGTGCATGCTAGGCAAGCACTCTACCACTAGGCCAAACTCCTGGCCCCGATGGGTGGTATTTCTATCTCAAATATAGATAAGACATTATAGGGTCCCGCTTCTCTCAGAATTTTACTGCACTGTATCCATTTGACCTTCTTAAATGTACATTTGACCTAATCCCAGCTTTGCTCTTTCTGCCTTCCCAAGAGGTCCAATGTCATGGAGATTCTGCTTGGAATGGTAATCAATAAATGGGACTCTTCAGTACAGTTTGTATTCAATTCTACTTCTGAGAGTAGGAAAGGAGACCAGACACATTTCCCTCCTCTCCATGTATAAAATGGCCCTGGATCATTGGCATGGGACTCCTTGGGCATGGAGAGAGTTTTACATAATCCATGTCTTTCTCTCTTGATATGAATGAACATTCCCCAGGTATACAAGTCTATCTATCTAAAGGATGGTTTATAAATGTCTTGCCACCTTCCACAAACTATTCAAGGAATTATGCATAAGGCTGAGACTTCACAAAGCATACATATGGCTGTGACTTAACACTGAGGTTACATTCTTCTCCCTCTGTGGCCCACATCCTTGAGGACTTTCTTTGTCCTGAAGTGGCGTGGTTTGGTCCTGGATCACCACTGGGGCACGATCTAAAGGACCCTAACAAGGTGTGTATGAATCTTGTATCTCTTTGTGATAAGCTGTAGAATTGACTCTGAGGGAATACCCGCCCCCCCACATGCCCCTCAAGTTACAACTCTACAATGATCAGATAAGGAATAGGTGCTCTACACATTGTCTTCCTAAGTCATGTAATTCCCTGTGGTCTGGGAGTCAGGGTAGGTACTGGATGTGGAGTTCACCTGAGCACATTCACCACCTGGACAGGGGAGTACTCACCCTTGAGGAGCATCTTAAGTAAACAGAGCATCTTCCTTAAATTAATATGAGCACACAATTCAATTCTTCACATCCCTTGTCACTCAAAATTGGCTTATATCTCTAGATCATCCAAAGAAGAGGAAGTAAATGCCAGGAGTCTGAGGTAACGTGACACCATGGGCTTCTATATTTATCCCCTATCAATGTCTTTCAGAGCAAATTAGCTGAGTTTACAAATCAAAGGATGATTTTATTTATTTATTTTATTTTAGCAGCCATCAGCTGCACAACTGCAAATATCCGAGTTCCAGACATCAAGCTGTGAACTCCAAATATCCAGCTGTGAGCTCTCTGACTTTCAGATCATCACTCATAATAGAAGGCCCTCGTGCATAACTGAGCCCCTGGCACTCCTGTAAAGGCCCCCAGCAGTAAAGCACCAAGCCCCCAGACCCAAGTGGCCAATAAAAACCAGAGCCTTGCCATTAGAAAAGACATTGGCCCAGGAAATGCACAGGGAGTACAGTATCTCATGACTGTAGTAGCTTTTCTTTATGAAGGTAGTAAATATTGCCAGAATATTTCCTGATCAAAAATAATTAAGGGAGCATTCTTTCCTTTTTTCTTTTTAGCTATAAAACATTATATTTATATATGTATGCTTATTCAAACAGAAAATGCATATATTCAGTTCCTACCATGTAAGTTTTGTTTAATGTACACCAAGGAATATTCTAAGTGTGTAATATCTATATCTATACAAATATATAGAGATATATCATCAGTTTATATAATCTTATTTTTATTATCATCAGTTTATTTTTTATCTAATTATGTTTCTTGCTTTATGATAAAGTCATGCTGATTTGGTTCATTTGGAGATTACTTGTTTGCGTTTGTATCTTAGACATAGGTTCTAGTGAATTCTGATCAATTTTTGACAGTGTGATCCTGTTGCAGGATGTGATTAAAAAAAACACAACAAGTTCTGAAAATATGGAGAATTCATTCACCACTAATTCTTTTATTCTTTGGAGACAGGGTCTCACTTTGTAGTCCATGGTAGTCTTGAATTTGTAATCTTCCTGCTTCAGCTTCCAGAATGCTGGGAAAAGATGCATGGACACCAATTTCTACACAGCCAATAAGAAAGGGTATTGTGTAAATAATGAGAGATAAGAGAAATCCTAGGCATAAGAGAACTCCAAAGGAAATAGAAAACTCAGAGTGGCATGAGGGAAATCATTCAGAGACATTTCTACATGCACATTCTATTATATTACATCCTGGCTCACAGATAACCAACAATAACCTGTTTCAGAAAGACTCCATGTGAAGAATGGAAGCCCATCACTTAGTACAATTCAGCCTGCCTCATTTCTCAAAGATGACCCCTGTGATTGATGGGAAATATAATCATCTCATCAGCTGATACTTCAGTTTACGATAGGGGAAAGTAGGTTTGGGTTTTGCAGAACATTTTCTATGAAAAATCTTTTTAAAATTAGGACAGAAGTTCTCTTTTTCTACCAGCCCAGCTATTTGTATTTAAAGTAAATTTGTGTACACACATACACAAATAGACAGATGGATATGCATGTGTGTGCAAGCATGAGTTTGCATGTTTAACATGTATAACCTTATATTCTTTTTTTTGTCAGTCCTGGGCTTAGGCTCTGGGCCTGAGCACTGTCCTTGGGTTTTCTCAAGGTTAGAGCTCTACCACTTTATCCACAACACCACTTCTGGCTTTTTTCTATGTATGTAGTGCTGAGGAATCGAACCAGGGTCTTCATACATGCTAGGCTAGCACTCTACCACTAGGCCAAACTCCAGGCCCTGTAACCTTATATTCTTATTTGTGAAGTTAGGACCGTTTCTTGAATCCTAAGCAGTTCTTATGTTACACAACTATATTTACTCTTTTAAGAAGAAATGATCCGGAGAAATTATAATTCTTGTAACTCAAATGCCATTTTAAGGGAAAGCAGTAGAAATTTGTAATTAAAGGATATATGATGAATCCTTCTGTAAAGTTTATTATTATTACATTCTTTGCTACCAGCAAAGTGAAGATCTCATTATCTTTTCATTTCTGGGTTGAGATTTCCTTGCTCGAAATCTTATGAATAGTGAAATGTGCTTAAACTTAGATCAGTGCTGTAAAATGGATAGTCCCGATAGCTGGCATTTCTTGAGGGGTGTTGTGTCTGAAGAAGTGTACATGTGTTTGCTCATTTGAGACTCACAGCAACTGTGTGAGATGATGTGATGCTGTGGTCAATTCACACAGAATCAGGCACATGGAGAAGTGAGCTGTCAGCTAGTTCACTTCACGGGCTAAAGGGGTAAGATTGAGAACGCGTGACAATATCACATACAGCCAAGGAATATGGACTTAGAGTCTCTTCAGTCATTTTGTTCCAGACTCATGTCAGACTGTCTGAAGCTGTTATGTGTAGATAATTCAACATCAGTAGAAGGTTGCAGAAACACATGTTACCATTGATAGTTATCTAGAAATTGTTAAAATCATCTCTCCATAGCTGTACAAAGAGGTTCAAATTCAGTGCATTAAGTTATGAGTACCATGCATCTCAATTGCTGTTATCACTCTCATTGTTCTCCCACCCATCCCCTAAGGTCTTAGTTCCATTTTCACATATGCATTGACTATTATGACTACATTTGAGCTCCCTTCTTCTCTCCATTCATTTGCCCCCCCTCTTCGCCCTCCTGGTAATACATATTCCAGATTCCTGGTGTCATTTTATTAAATCATAAGTTATTCAAAGGAGTTCCATGTTTCTGCCTCCCCCATTCCTGCCCTTGAATAGTTCCCCATCTGGCAACACATGTGTGAATCTCCTGGCATTCCTTTTGTTAAAGGACAAGTTAATTGATTGAAAGGGTTACACTATTACAAGCCTCTCCTGAAAATGCCGTACTTTAGTTATGTATTTGTAGATGTGCATATGACCCTATAGATGGTGTGCTATGTTCAGAATTTCCATCTAACAGTCACATGTGAGAGAAAATGTGCACTCTTTCTTTCTAGGGTCTGTTAACTCTTGGGTTGGAAACGTTTTGTGATTGTTCTGTGGGTCACATGACTGACATGACCCATCTTTAACCGCACCAGGCAAAATCTGTGTCATCTTCTTATAGCACTGTGCCAGCCCTTGGCAGTACGGCTTCCCCTGTGCACAGACAGACATTCATTCTAAATCCCTACAATATTCTTCATCCCTAAAGCCTTTTGTACAAATGTCTCTAGTTTCTTACTCTAATTTCTTTCTTCATTATAGCACAAAACAGTACCTCAGGCTCCTGAGGCAATCCATAATTATGCCTCTACTCATTGTTCTATCACTCATATCCCAGCATATGCTTCCTCCATTTTAAATACCGAAGGATACATGCTCATCAGTTATCCCCTAGGCAAAAGGGCAACCATCTGATCTGATCTGGAAAACCATGTGCCTGAAACTCTTCTGGATACAAACTGACTGGAAATCAGAGGCAGATACAGAGACTGACTCAATGGCTTCAGTGTTGGTCTAGTTATAGACTGGTACTGCTTAACACAGTAGTTGAATTAAATCTTAAAAAAGGAAGACAGGCTTTTATTTGTTGCTATTATTTTACTTTTTGTCACCATTGATTTCTGTATGTTTTGTCTTATTAAAGTTTATCTGTTTTGAGGAGGGTAAGGGGAAGCACAGAAATGGTGTGACAAACAGTAAACTAGCCTGCAATCCTAGCTACTCCATAGACTGAGATCTGAGGATCACAGTTCAAAGTTAGGCCCAGGCATGGAAATCTAGGAGACTTTTTATCTCTAATTAACTACCAGAAAACCAGAAATGGTGCTGTGGCTTCAAGAGGTAGAGCACTAGCCTTGAGCTGAAGAGCTCAAGGACAAGTGCTCAGTTCCAGAGTTCAAGCCCTATGACCAACAGGATGAGACTAAATGAAATGAACCCTACGTTATGGAAACAAGAGGTTTATGTTTGTGATTAATGTTCTTAATGTACTATGTGAAGTTATTTTTTTCTCATTTTCCCTTTATTGTTAATCTTGTGTGGTTATTGTATCTGACTTTATTACCTGGTATATTGTATATATGTTTATTTGAAATAGGGAAGGGAAGGGAGAAAAAAAGATGATGGGGGGTAGGGAGAGAGAAAGTGGGACAAAAACATGAGAAGAGGTATCAAGGTTCGAGAAGCAATGTATCTATTACCTGACGAATGTAACTGTTGTCCCTCTACACATTATCCCGACAATAAAATAAAATACAAATGCAAAAAAAAGAGTGAACTAATGCAACAGTGATACTTGCTAGACATTATGTTGAAAATGAACTATATAACTTGAGGACAAGGGAATCACGAGGGAAGGAACTGGGAGAATATGAGGGAAGAGGTAGCTGTTCTGAAAGAAATGTACTTGTTACCTCATTTATTTAACTCTGTGCTTTACCTTTACAATGAAAGCATATTTTTTATGAAAGCCCCTGGATGCCAGTGGCTCATACCAGTAACCCTAGCTACTCAGGAGGCTGAGATTTGGGGATATGGATCAGAAACAACCTGGGCAGGAGAGTCCAAGAAAACCCATAAAAATCTAATTTCCAATTAATTACCATCCACCCCAAGAAAAAGCCAGAACTGGAGCTGTGGTTGAAGTGCTAGAGTGCTAGGCCTAAGCAATATAAAAGGTCATACACATACATCACACACTGCGTGCGTGCGCACACACAATATTCTACCAACTTTCAGATTCTGGGATTCTATGTTGCATATTTTATTTTTCAATTTCTGAGGTCCATCGATTTTTATGTCAGCTGGTATATATGCCAGAAAAATATTAAGCAAAGAGACATCTGCATCCTCTTTAATAGCTACAGCTGTTTTACTGACAAGTTTATTCTTGGGTATGATAAAAATGATCATTGGGGCTATTATTATTTTCAGTGATAAAAATTTTCAATGTCCCATCTATGAGCTCAGAAACTTGGTTTATTTCATCCTTTGCTCATAAGCCACTGAGCTAAACACTATGGACAATAAGGGACTCCTATAAGGCTCGGGGGGCAGATGTGATCACATGAACAGCTTGTTTCATTTCATTGTTTTGTTTGTCATCTTCCATTCACAAAATAGTCCCATGCTCTTGAAAAGTTGGCCATAAAATCAATGTCTGTTAGATAAATCATACATTCTCATTGATCTACATTTTTAAATGAAAATTTCATTCCCCTGAGGAAATAATTGTCCCCAAGATTAAAAACAAACTGTGATATTCAGTAAATCTTTGATTTTAATCACAAATTTAAAGAAAGTCTTTCTGGGGATATAGATCAAGGATAGAGTGCTGGCCTAGCATGTACAAGATCCTGGGCTCAATTCTTACCATCACAAAAAATACAGATATTGCCTGTTAAAATAATAGGGGGGCCTGGAGTTTGGCCTAGTAGTAAAGTGCTTGCCTATCATGCACTAAGACCCAGGTTTGAGTCCTTGGTTCCACATACATAGAAAAAGCTGGAAATGGTTCTGAGGCTCAAGTGGTAGAGATCTAGCCTTGATGAAGCCCAAGGACAGTCCTGGGTTTGAACTCGGGGCCTGGGTGTTGTCCCTGAGCTTTCTCACTCAAAGCTAGTGTGCTCTACCACAGGATTCACAGCTCTACTTGGCTTGTTCTGGAAGTTTCTTGGAGATATGAGCCTTATGGACTTTCCTGCCCTGGCTCTGGCTTTGAACCATGACCCTCTCATGTCAGCCTCCTGAGTAGCTAGGATTACAGTCATTAACCATCAACACATGCCAAAAAGGATATTGTTTCAGCCAGAAATGAATAACATGCTCAAGATGGTCATCAGAAGTGACATTAACTGAAATGTAGAGCCATATGACAGCTAGTGAGCAACACTGCCTCTTTACTTTGTAAAAGTGAATGTAACCTATTCAGAGTCAATCTTTTAAGAAATCTATGACCAGAGTCTGCTCTCCTAAGCTTTAATTCCCACAAGTAAAATAAGATTGAGCTAAATCACTAGACCCTAAACTTGACTACACACAAGAATTTCCTGGTAAGATCACAAAAATTCCTCATCACTGGAGATTCTGAGTGAGTAGATACCAGCGTATCATTCCTCCAGTAATGAAAACCTTAAACAAGCACTGATGTTGTGTGTTTACATAGCTTAATGTACCAACTATGAAGTCAGAATTATAACCATTAATGTTTCTTAATATTATGCTCTTCACTTTAGTACTTTTGTGATTTTAAAGATAATATGTAGCCAGGCACCTCTGGTTCACATTTATAATTTTAGATATTCAGGAGTCAGATTAGAGAATCAAGGTTCAAAGCCAGCTCAGACAGGAAAATCCATGAAACTCTTATCTGTCATTAATCATCTAAAAACTATAAGTGGAGCTAAGGGTGGTGCTTCAGGCCTGTAATCCTAGCTACTCAGGAGGCTGAGATCTGAGAATCAAGGTTCACAAAAGAATAAAAGACTCTTATCTCCAATTAATGGGGCATTAGCCTATAGTTGAAGAGCTCAGGGACAGTGCCCAGGTTGAGTTCAAGCCCCATGACTCACAGAAAAAAAAAAAGCTATAGGTGGCACTGTGACTGAGAAGCAGTCTAACAAAAAGACTTAGCTACAGCACTCAGGTCCTGAGTTCAAGCCCCACTAACCCTCCCCCTCAACAATAGGGGAAAAATAGTGAAACATAATTCTAATTTTCTTAGAGAAAGATACTGTGGTAGATAAGAACAACTTGTGAAATGGAATCAAAATCATTATGAGGAACATCATTAAAACAGCAGAACTTATGAGCCACTTTACAGTATCTGTGGCTACCATCACTGTAATTGAATTGACCGACACCATCTGAAAACCTACCAACTGCCTCTCCCTATCTGTCTCTTGTCAGTGACAACACTACAATCACAGGATATTAATCTGAGTTCTGCAGATAAAGAAATGCATGGTGTGAAGAGTTAAGGTAACTCCTCTTTCATGAGACAAGATTATAGGGTCTCAAATTTTGGCTCTTTAAAGTAATGACCTGTTGCTTTCTTCACAGCACTGGTGTTAAATGAACTTGGGATGCATATTGGGGATCATTTATAGAGGATTTTGATAATAAGGGGATGGATTCTGTGCTTGATGTTACAAAAAAAAGAAAAAAGAAGAGCTGCTTATGGTGAATGAAGAGGTGTAACATGAAGAAAGAGGAGGTGATATTTTAGGAAGATGAGTGTCATTTTCACCCAAAGATGTGTTTCCTTTTAAGAAGAAAAAGCAGACTTATAACTGAGGAGCCATTGACCGTGAAGAGTTTCTTTTCATTGAGCTTTATCAAGTGCTATGCCTTTTCTCTACTTGTGTCTCTTAATAAGAATCCTGGAGCAATTTCTAAAGTATAATCAGGTCAGCTGTTTCCTCCCCTCCCAATACTCTTTGTAAGTTCTTCATCCTGATGATAAATTGTCGATCGTTTCATAGGAAGAGCACAGATGTGGTAAGATGAAACCTGTCCTTGATTTGTTAACTCTAAAACTTCCCTATTTCTAGCTGGGATCCAGTGACTCATGACTGTATTTCTTGCAACTAAAGAAGCTGAGATCTATGAATTGCAGTTTGAGGCCAACTAGAAAAGGAAAGTCTGACACTTCTCTCCAAGTAATCATCCAAAAGCTGGAAGTGGAGCTGTGGCTCAAGCGTTACAGAGCAAGCCTTGAGTGAAAAAGCTGAAGGCTCAGTGTCCAGGACCTGATTTCAAGCCTTAGTAACAACACACACACACACACACACACACACACACACACACACACACACACACACACACCACAAGCCCTTCAGATTTGAGATTAATGATGTTGGCAAGATGTTTATTGTAAGTGGTACTGAGAGGAAGTTCATTCTGATGGTTCAAAGTTTACATTTCCTTGTGTATCCTATTAATTTCTGCTTTCTTTATGTATGCTTTTAGTAGAAGAAAGCTGTGTGCTAAGAGATAGGCAAGAATAACAACATTTACAACTGAAAAATCACAGAGCAATTTAGTCATTTACACATATTACTCTTCCCTTCAGTAACCATTGTAACCAGAATGTGGTGCGTGATGAAGTCACTGTGGTTTCTTTATAATTGTACATTTGCCCTAAAGGGATGTAGTAGAGAATCCAGCCACATTGATGTTTTGCATAGGGTCATGAATGTAAATCCCCTCCTTCTGGTAGTAGAAATCTAGTTCAACAGAAACTCATATTCCTTTCCTCACAGATTCCTTGGCAAAAATTCGGTTACATTACCAGTGAATTCATTCACTGGTGTCCCTGAAGGAAACTTGGGTGAGTTTTCCATTTGGTGAATTATGAGCACACCTATGTGCTTGCATTTTAGCTGGTGACTCTAGCTCCCAAGTTGCTTCTCCTTTTGAATATCTACAGAGCGAGCTCACCACTGATGACCACAGTGCATCCTTGGATGGTAGAATGACGAAATGCATGAACTTGTTCTGGAGAAGAAAGAGAGACCAATAGAACCCTATGTCTTTTCATTTCTCTACTTTGGTGATGTGCCACAGAGCCTATGGAGACCTACGGTCTTACCAATCACTGCTATGACACTGATGCTCCATCCAGAAACAGCTGTCCAGAACTAATTTATTTCCTAATGCTGCAGCACTGTTAATTTATAAATTACACTGGTAATTCAAGCTATTATTAATTTCAGATGGTGTTGGGCAAGCCTAATTAAAATATGACACCAATTGCCTCACATATGTACCAAGGACTACCATTTAAAATTAATGGGAATATTAAGTGTGACACTGGTCTCTGAGATGCTTTGCACAGTAATTATACCATTCTAGCATAGCAAGATCTGACAAATGTAGGCTTGGGTTTATAGCAAATAAACAACGGCCATGTAAAAGGAATTACAAAGTCTCACGTAAACCTCTGTTAGCTTCTTTCACCCTTTCTCCAACCTAGAATGATATTTTTCTCTGGAAGTGCATATGAAACAATATTAACAAAAATCCTTTGAAATAGAAGCTTCTTACAAGTTAGAGCTATACATCTCATGGGATCTTTCTGATGGTCTTCTTTCCAAGGGATTAGATATTTTGATTCGGTATTCTAGCTATTAGAGTATACCTACTTCTCCCTGTGCATTTAATCTATTTGATTGTTATAATAGATAACGACTGTTTTCTTTAATTCTCTGGAGGCAATAGAGGAAGGAGATTTTCTGTACTGACCTGACACAGGTTCTATATGTTGTAGAGATAGAGTAAATGCTTATTGGGTGGCTTGTTGGTGGACAATACCATAAACCTGTGGTAACAGAGTAGATGGGAAGTGATCCTTCTCTATAAAACAGTTCTTTCTTATTGCTGTTCTAGCTTTTTGTTGTTACTAGTATTATTTCACAAAAGTGATATTCACAATGTCATGGAAATGATACCTAATAACATATACAACATATTTCATGTTTTTTATTATATCAGTTTTTTATAGTCATCAGTTTCATACTCTTGGTCAGAAGGATTGCGGGAGTTCAGGGGTGTTTGGTGACTTGAAAAGAGTTATTCTTTGGTTCTTCATCTGGGACTGTCCATTCGAATGTGGTTTTGATCTACTCTAAACTTTACCTCCAATAAAATTATAGGATGAAGAACTACACCAACAGGTGTGATGTATATTGAATATCTTTTTGTGTTATTCTCAATTTTATGTGAGGAATTGAAATTATTAAATACATTATGCCTGAGAAATATTTTCAGTTGCTGGAGGTAGTCTCAGCTTAGATTTGTTACCCCAGGAACAATTCTTTTCTTTTTCTTCAAATACATTTCTGTTTAAGATCTTGTTCTAGCTATCCTTATTTGACAAAGAAGAGGAGATAATTCCAGAAAGTAAGAGGTTATTTTCATCCTTATACTATGTTATGTTACATTGTGTTATGTTGGCAAGGAATCTATGTCCAGGAGAGAGAAATTTTAAACCTGCCTTCTAGGCTTAAATATTTTTTCTATCACTGTGGCTTATGGTTATACTCCATACCTTAGGTGTAGAATCCGGTCTGCAGAAGTATCTCATGGTCGATTGTACATGCTGGAGAAATTGAGTATTGTTATTGTTAAGTGATGATATAAGACTTGCAGCTGGTCTCTGACTTCTGATGCTGGTGATGAAGCTTCAATTGTGGAATCCCAATGTTGGTTTGTCTTTAGGATCCTGTAGCCAAGAACATTATCAGATTACAGTTAAAAAAATTGATTTGTGCTTATCCAATTGTCTATCTAATCTTAAAGCAAAACTGTATTTGTTTAGTGTCTCCAATGACATTGAGGTGCATGTGTGTGTGTGTGTGTGTGTGTGTGTGTGTCTGCTAGTGTGGCATTTCCAACTGATTCCTGCTCAGGGATGCAGTCAGCATGCCATATATATATATATATATATATATATATATATATATGTATATATATATGTATATATAGTGTGTATGTGTGTATGTGTTCTCTATTCACAATTCACTGTAAATGGAACTTGAAAATCAGATTTAAAGGGCTTAACTGAGGTCTCAAGTCTGGACTGCTTAGGTAAGTTCAAATGTAAATGCCCAAATTGCTTATTGACAATGAGGGAATCATCCGAGCACTTCTCTGAATTCATTGAAGAGCACAGACAGTGCATCAGGTCCATTGTGTGCCCAAGGAAAAAGGAGAAGGAGTGAGGGAAATGGGGACAGAGAATTCATTAAGTTCCTAAGAACGAATTGACCATGGGTGCAGTTCTCTGCAGAGGCAAGCATTGTATATTTTGCTTTCTGAATTTACACCGTTGGTTTTCTCTTGCAGCTGTTGGCTTTGTGAGTGAAGATGAATACTTGGAAATTCAGGGCATCACCCGGGAGCAGTCAGGGGACTACGAGTGCAGTGCCTCCAATGATGTGGCTGCCCCAGTGGTACGGAGAGTAAAGGTCACCGTAAACTGTAAGTGGTCTCTCCAGTCCCCATCCTGCATGCCTATGCGGCTGGCCCGATGTCATTAGGAAGAAGCTGTTTAGGAAGGGCTGACTTGGAGAAAACATAATGTAAAGTCATTCTTCGGTACTCTACTATTTGGTTTGGTTTGGTTTTCTGTCTGTCTATCTTGGAGCTTGAACCTGGGTCTTCATGCATGCTAGGCAAGCACTTTAACCACTAGGCCAGACTCCCACCCCGTATATAAATATTTTTAAACAATAAACTTCATCTAGATTTCTGTTTCCTCATATATCTATTAGATAGGTAAATAAGTAGGTAGGTAGGTAGATAGGTAGATAGATATATATTTTTATATTCTCATTAATTATTTCTACTAGGGGTTTAATTTCATCTCATTAGTTTATGAGTACAATGCATCTTGACCAATATTATAACTTGTATTTTTCATTCCCAACTCCACTAACCTTATCCATTCTTTCAAGTGACCTGATTTTATTTTCATATATGTTCACTAAATATTGTGACTGGATTCTCTTCCCCTGATATACGTGTGTATGTATTATTCACCCTTATCCATTATAGGGCATCTGGGTTGTTTGTATAATTTGGCTATAGTGAATAGTGCAGTACTGACCATGAGTGTGCAAATGTCTTCATTGTTTTAAAATTCAGCTCCATTTTTAATGTTACTATGCAGAACCATCACTCAACAATCAGGAACATATTTTCCAGGAAATCCAAACTGACAAATTCAGAACCAAAAGCAGTGCTGTAAGATCTGTAAAAAAAATTTTTTTCTAAGCCAACAAAAATAATGCATTTTAGCTGACGCTGTTTTTTATTTATTTTTTTAACACATTCCTAGGTCTAAGAAGTGGCTCCCACATTAGCTGCTCCTAGAATGTTCTCCCATTTCCATTCCAGGCTCTATGAGTAGCTTTGTATGACCCTGTGAGCCCTCTCCTTGTGTTCATGTTGTTCTTTCTCTGTAGGAAAAAAAAAGACTCAGGACCGTCCCTTTCCTTTCCATTGTTGCAGTCATCATGGGAACATTTGTTGTGAGTCACTACAGATGGTCATTTAGAGAAGTTATCAAATGGCATGTCAGTTTAAGGGTCAGTGGCTCTGTACAGCCAGACAACTTGGCAATTACTGTTATCAAAAAGCTATTTTAAGGTGTATGAACAACAAATAAATGTGCAAGTGCAGTCTATGTTCAGAATACTTTAATAGAAATGGAACTAGTGTTGCTGGAGTTAGAGACTTGGAAACCGAGGAGAGAAGACAACAGAAAATAATCTGACATGACCAGTAGGGGAAATTCTAGTCCAGTTTGAGAAACTGTTCCCCATTCTTTATGGACAAGCTTCAGTGCATCTTGCTTTTCTTGTGCTAACTGGCCACTTAAACATCAAAAGCAATGACATGTTTTGAGTCAATAGTTAAATTTTGTTTAAAAGTAAATCACTTAATCCTAAAATCTGCTGCATTCTTATAACCCTTTACAGTGAAAAGAATTGTGCTGGTACTAGGACTCAGATGCAGGGCTTTTTAGCTCTGGCTAGGATCTATTTTTGTTCTTGACTAGCACCCTATCACTTGAGCATTTTTCTGGTTAATTGGAGGTAAGAGTCTTGAGGATTGGTCTGCCTGCACTAGCTTTAAAATGTGATCTTCAAATAGCTAGAATTATAGACATGCCACTGGCAACCAGCAGAATTTTCAATTCTAAGGACTTATATTTAGCCTCTAGCAAAAATGATGGTATACTTTCCTTGCCCATTGTATGGAAGGAAGAGCAGAGGCAGAAATGGAGAAAAACAAAGGAGAAGTAGAGTTGGCTTTTGTCCATCTTTCAACAACACAGAAATGTATTATCTCACTCCACTTTCATTATTATACTAAAGAAAGACTGAAGCTTCAAGTTTCCACAGCAGAAAAAATTACAGAGCTACAATGATCTAGTGCTAAATGAAAATTAACCAACTGTGTTCCCATTATCGAGACATTTAACAGAGGGAAAAGTAGGAACAAACATAGAGACCAAAGGCAAGATCTCAAAACACAGGAAAGTAAGTTGAACAAAAATTCTCATTGTTATAACAAACAGAGAGATGTCCTCTTGCCACAGAAGCCCCAAGGCTAGGAAGAGCTGTGATTTTCACCCTTATTTCTCCAGGAAGACAGGGCTTGGTAGTCTGGCCTTGGGTATGACCCTGGATCTGGCCTCTTCCTTTCCTCATCTTTGATTTTCTCTGATTGTTCCTCCGTTGCCATTGATGTGTATATGTGTACCAGTGCACATGCACTTGCTAGCCCTGGAAGCTTATAGTCAGGGCCTGGTCCATGTCCCTTAGTTTTTTCATTCAAGGCTAGTTCCACAGCTTGAGCCACAGTTCCACTTGTAGCAGTGTATGTATGTGATGTGATGTGTGTGTGTGTGGGGGGGTGCTCTTAATTGGAGACAAAAGTACCCAGGCTGGCTTCGAACTTCAATCCTCAGATCTCTGAGTAGCTAGTCTTATAGGTGTGAGCTACTGGGGCCTGGCTCCCTTTCCATTGATTTCACTCCACTTACCATTGACTACTCATACTGTTTTGTTTTAGTGTTCTTCAGTGAATGGAATATTTTCTCCTCCCACCATGACAAGAACACCACTGCCTCTGTGACCACAGTGGTGCTCTTGTCACAGCCAGTCATATCTCTACCACCTGGGCTGCCTGCCAGGCAAGCTTCACTGGGTAATTCCCAGTGAGGTATATCACATCTGGCGCTACCCTAGAATGACAGCTCTCACCCCTATCCTGCTTGTTGTGAGATGGGGCAAACTTCCAGAATCAGTCATAGTGATGGGGGCCAGAGGTTCTCTTAAAGGGTGGATAGACACATTTGACTTTATACTAGAAGCACTCAACTGCCTAGTCCTGTGGTTTATTATCAGTCAAAGAGAGAGGAAGTAAAATTCTGTGCAGAGTAACAGTAATGGACACCCACCCAACAGGGACAGTAGCCATTGAAAAGTCTACAGCTTCATTAAGAAAGTGAAGCTGGGTGGCAATACAGGATGGAGGTTATGTGAATGTGTGAGAAGGGGATCATGAATCGCCCTAGGAGCTGCAAAATGCGGCAAAGTGTGGCTGACCACCTTACACTATGTTTAGCTAAGGATATTTCAGAGCTGTCAAGTATGGACCTGCTTCAAGTAAGACTTCCCACTATGGAGCCAAAATCTAATTCACAGCTTCATTCTGATGTGAAGCCTTCCACCCCACCCCAGGAATGCTGTCCAAAGGGTAAATCACCTCAATCCCCATAACTAGATCCCAGAGGCCTCTTGGTGCAGTCACTGGGACCCTGCCTTGTACAGTGCCCCTAGAGAATCAGTAGCTACTAACCATTTGGGAAGGGGTGGGGGATATGTGGTACCACTGGATCCACAGAAGTGTCCACAAGACTTGCACAAGGGAAACATTGCACTGATGATGGTAGACTCAGACCAGTTCATTGCCCTGAGCTTCAGGGGAGAAGAAAAGCTGTATCATGAGAAGCAAGTCAAATCCTTCTAATCAACCTGATGATTTCCTTAGAGAGACAAATGTTAGATGGAAACTCTAGCCAGAACCTGCCTTTCTTTTTCTGATGTAGGCATGAGTCTTAGCAGGAAATGTGGATAACATCTTTCTGTAATCTCTTAAATGTAAACCTCCCAACAATGCAAAATAGCTGTCTTCTCTGTATACTATGATCCAGGGACAGATAGTAACATTGCTGATTTACAAGCACTGCAGGCACCTCCCGGTCACATTTGCTTTAACCCATGTCCATTGTCCAGACACATTTTATACAATCACACCTCCATACACTGGCACATTAGATGTACGCTTGCATGTCATATTCATTATCATTATATGTAATCATGGCTCATATATCTAATCCTAGCTACTCAGGAGGCTGATAGTTGAGAAAGAAAGTTCAAAACCAACCGGAGCAGAAAAGTCCATAAGCTTCTTAACTCCAATTAATCACCAAAAGGCCAGAAGTGAGGTAGTTTGGCTCAAATGATAGAGTACCAGCCTTGAGCAAAACAGCTAAATGACAGCGCTAAGGCCTTGAATTAACCTCCAGTACTTGCACACAGACACACACACACACACAAAAAAAAATCAGGTCTCTTTTTTCTTTCATGACAAAATGTTCACTAGACATCATCATCATCATCATCATCACCATCATCGTTGTCGTCATCATCATCATATCACCATCTTCATTACCACTGTCAGGAGCCTCATAAGTCAACACTTTTGAGCAGCTCTTCTTGCATGAATGGTATTATTCTGAATGTCACACAACTGGCATGCTATATTTGTTGTGATATGCCTGTCAGCTTTACAATGCAAGGATACAATGACATACCTCCCTTCTAAGAATTTAAATGTTAGTTTAGGAAGGTAAGGGATCTTTGACAGGACTGTGTGTGTGTGTGTGTGTGTGTGTGTGTGTGTGTGTGTGTGTGAGAGAGAGAGAGAGAGAGAGAGAGAGAGACAGAGAGACAGAGAGACAGAGAGACAGAGAGACAGAGAGACAGAGAGACAGAGATAGAGAGACAGAGACAGAGAGACAGAGAGAAGAGAAGGGGGAAGAGAGGGAGAGTGAGAGAGAAATACAGTGACATGTTATCCAGTATAAATATATGGTAGCAATAAATGAACCTGATGAGGCCTGATGAATTAGAAAAATTGACCATCTCCTTTTTTCTCCTTTTGCTTTGTTTCTTGTTTTTCTCAGACTGATTGAAGGAAAGAAAGGCGTCAAAGTGGAAAACAGACCTTTCCTCTCAAAACTCATCTTTTTCAATGTCTCTGAACATGACTACGGGAACTATACATGTGTGGCTTCCAACAAATTGGGACACACCAATGCCAGCATCACACTATTTGGTGAGAATGTGCCCTGAGCTGGGCTCTGAGAGGCTGTGTAATAAAGAAGGGTGGCCAGAAGGGAGGAGCTAAGAGGAGAGGCTGGAAGGAGGAGAAAGTATCATAAGTGAGTAAAGAAGCCAAAGAGAGATACACACACACATTCACAGACAAAAGGAAATTTTGTGAATATATGAAAGTAGACATTAGGACCTGAAAAGATAAGTAAATATTAATTTCATTACATAATAAAAAAATAATCTGACACAAGAGACAAGGATAACTTAGGGATGCTAAAATTGACCTTTTCCCCCCCTCGTTGGTGATATCTCCTAAACTGACTTAGGAATTATAATTGGGTGAAATTACAAAGAGTCCAGAGGAAAGCACTAACAATTTAGTACTTTGTTCTCTGGCTTAGTGTAACTTGTCCCCTTTCTGAAACTTCTTCCAGCCTTTGGGATACAAGAGAAATAGGGTTATAGTCGTAAAAGTAGAGTTATAAATCTGGAGGCTCCTTAAAATTCTTTATTTCAGTGGGATAAAGAAACACAATCTAGCAAATAAGCATTTTCCCAGTTTCCCATTTGTGTCACTGGATGTTATCTTGCTGGTTAAGACATTTGTCCATCCACACTACCATCTTGAAAGAGGCCACATAGTCATTCATGGATTGCTTCCTTAAACGCATTATTGATGTACTACTAGCACGTACAAGGAATATTGTCTTCCTTTCATATATGGCAACAACTCTGGTGTCGGAAGAAAGCAACAATCTTTCCCTAGACCACAGCATGTGACCAGACAGACTTCTGTCTGTCTGCAGCCAGGCAAGACTCCTTGTGTCTGGCAGTGGCTTTAATCCTTAATGGATGCAAATTCTCCCCACAGGCCCCATTCCGGGTTACCTTTTGAGCAAATTTCTGCTTAGCATACCAAGTTCAGTGAGCTTGGAATTTTTCAGATCCTTTTCCCCCAAAGGCCCCTGGTAAGAAAGCCGATAGAATGCAATGGGGAAAGAAAGGCAAGAAATTTAGCAGATAACAGAAATGAACCTAAATTCTTGTTATTGTAAGAGAACACCCAGATAATCCTGTAGCCATAAATGCGCCCTCTCCTTCTCTCCTGCCAAATACTCCAGGTAATAGTTTATACTCCATCATTCCATCTCTTCTTCCAAATCACATCCTCCTGGCTTTCTTCTATTCAGCACATGAAATAAAGCCCAGCTTTATCTGAAAGCTGGGAAGGAGAAGGTGCCCTTGACCCTCGAGTCTGTAGCTCAAAATGGGCAGAGCTGTGATAAGAGTGATTGATCTCTCTGGCATTTCACACACAAGAATAGTTACAAGTGCTCCTCTCATTTGTCAGACAGTTTTGGGTTTTTTGCAGGTGCCTGTCTGTAAGTACAGAGGATCCATATTTGCAAAGAATGGGCCCATCCTTGCTTTCCTTGCAAGGCAAGGCACTCACAGCACTTTCCCTTCAGCTTCAAACCACATACAATCTACAGGGACAATAGGGGCCATAGTTTTGTAAAGTCTTCCTCCTGCTTTGAGCTCTCTTCTCTGATTTGGAGGCGTGAAATGGTTTTGCCATCGACTTTATCACTACTTGTCTAATTCCCTAGCTTCTTCTCTTTAAGTCATCTCAAGATGAGAATGGGGTGAGGCAGCAGATATTTTAAGAGTGAAATAACTGGCCTTTATGACAAGAAAAGCAACGGAGCGTGTGTCATAAATATCCTCTTTTTAACAGAACAACACGTGGCAATTATAACTGATTCCCCTTCCATGCCCCCATGTTTCTTGGTTGGAAAATATTCACCCTGTGCATGTGCTTTGGCACATGCCTGTTTTATGGAGTCCAAGACTCTACCAAGTGCATTGTAAAACATTGGGTACCTTTGCAGATGAGATAAGCAAGACTGGGTCAAAGATAGCATGGATGTCCTATAGTGCAGGAAGTCTCAGAGCTGTAACTTGTTTGTCTCTAAGGAGATGCAAGCTCAAAGCATTTTTCAAATGTGGTTTGAAAACAGAAACCAGTTCCTTTTTGTGGCCTCTGTTATGGGGAGCTCAAAAGTGTACTTCGATCCTTCCATGGAACTATTGAAACCCCATTAATTTTTAAGGCCAATATTCCTAGCCTTTTAGCTAGACAAAGTCTAGTTCTAGACAGTATTGCCCCTCCTAAGCTTATTATTGAATCTCACCATCATTTTTGAGGTCTTTTTCCAAATATAGTGGGATTTTTTTGGGGGGTGGGGAATTTCATGTTATTTTCCATTAAGAGCCACCAAAGAGTCTTGGGTAGGTTGAACAACAGGATTTACTTTATATGACTACACATTAATAGACATTCATGGTGAAGTTTAGTCTCCAATAACATTCTAGAAAGCCAACTAAATTATCATCTTGTCAACAACTTGTACATGTATTGCATTTTCTTCCCGTGAGGCATTGAAAAGTGAAGAATTCAGCATAGTGATTTTCCATGGTCAGAAACGTTTGGAAGACATAAACTAAGGAGTGGTGGGATGGTCCTTCTAATCACAAACAAATAGGACTCTGGGACCACAGAACTTGAGACCTCAGCTCTCATATTCCTGAATCAGAGTGATTCCAGAGAGATATTGCTCTTTCCTTCTGATCATTAAGTCATGAGTATCATCATCAATGATCATGATTACCATGAAATCAGACATTTCTACACTTCGTTTCCCAAATTGCTATAAGGAGGATGAGGATATGGGGGCCAAATCTCCCCTGGAAAGGGTGAAATGTTCCTTTTATGCCACACCAGTGACTCCATCCAGCACAAGGAAAACTCATAGTGAATCCATCCACAATGGAAGACATACAGAGTAGTGGCTTGCTCCCTCCCTTCCCAGCCATCTCACTTAACTGTGTAGAGTAAATCATTTCCCTGTTACTCTCATTTCACTTCGTCCTGCCATGTTGGGTTTTTTTTGTGTGTGTTTGTCTTCCTTTATTTATCCATGCCTCCAGAAATACTTGTAAGTGACGGTATACAAACTATATATGACAAATATATAGCAACTGTATATAATATATGTGTTTGTTTTCATTTTTCTCTCCTGTATGTCCCTCACCTGATTTAGAACTAAATGAGCCTACAAGCTCAACTTTGTTGCAAGGTCAGTATCCCCCCTTGCTTTATGTTTTGTTTCCCCTCCCCTCAATTCCACGATTAACTCCCTGATGTACCCCTCCCACCCTTTTCCTAATGTGCATTAGAGGTTCAACTAATGACTTAACTTAGGTTTTCTGATCCCCCCCCCACTGTCAGACATGTTCACAGAGCTAAAATAATGATGCCAGGAAAATATTAACACAAATGACTAGAGAGATGTTAGCAACTGAAGTTAGGACACATGTTTTGGTATGAAGGGACTTTCAGTAGAGATTAAGCCAATTCTCACCACTTAGGACTTTATTCTCAAAAACAAAAAAAGGGAATATTTGAAACACAGGCAGTAGATTTTATGTTTTTGTTTGTCCATCTGTTTGCTTGTTTAGATCTTTTGAGCAGTCTTACTATATATGTAGCCCAGGCCAAACTGGAACTTGACAACTTCCGATCTCAGCCTTCTGAGTGTTGTGATTACAGTCATACAAAACTATACTCAGTTCAGTTAGTGGTTTGAAACAGGCATGCTCACCTGAAGGAGTGTCATCCCACATCAAAGCTGTGAGCAGCAAAATCAAGTATGAATAAAAGCAAACATAGAATAGTGAGCCTGAGATGGAACTACAAGGCTCCACCTGCTCAGAAAGAGCTGGGAATACCTTACTGCCCTTTATGTGATTTGGGAACTTTGGTGAAAGGACTTCTCCTTCAACTTTCCATTCTGATCTTCTGGGTAGATCCAACCCTTCACCCTTTTGTGTGTAGAATATGGGTCAGAACAGAAGTTGTAGACACCTGGAAGGCTCTGTAGTTGGGTGCATACAGTCTGCAGGATAGTCTGCTGGACTTGTCCTTACAACTGAGAGTTTAGAGGCGACAGATTGAGCACTTTCTTCACCTATGTTTCCCCGCCCCCCGTACTTTCCTAGCTACCTATTTTCTTAGGCAGTACTTCCATAGAAAGTTCATCTTCAGCTCAGAAACACAAGGAAGATTCATATGAATGTGTGGCTTCCTTTGTACTGACAGGAAACCTTTGGCTTTAAGAGAAGTTCAAAGCTATTTTCTCCATAATATCGAGATGGAGTAGAAGGATTTTGATAAGAGCATTTTGTTCATTCTCAGCATTTGTTGCCATCCTTGAAGTAGTATTTCTCTGCTTCTCTATTGCAAACACAACAGATTGCATGCCACCTTCCCATATTAATATTTGGAAACACTGGACACATGCAGTGATAAATGAGAACTCAATGCTGTGCCACCATCTCTCAAGAAACTTCCACACCGACAAGTGTGTGTATTGCCCACACTGCCAGCTTTATAGCTCCAAAACTGCTTATTTCCCATTCAGTGATCCTTTGTCTTTTATCTTCTAGGCATTAAGTTAGGTTTGATGCTATCAGCAGCAACCGAGGGACTGTTGGCTGATTAATGCCTGTGAGCTTCACAGTGACCATCAAACCAGTTTATTAAAGACTAGAGAGCTAAAGTAGACTCTGCACAGCAGACTGAAACAACTGCAGCTGAAAAGATGATCCATTCTTTCCGACAGAGGATTAAAAATAGTTCATTAGGCCAGTCATCAAGTCATCCAGAGTTTGCATTTCTACAGCAAGTACATATGTGCCAAACTAAGAGAAGATGCAAAGAAATATCTCTACTCTCTTTCTATGAGAGTAGAATAGTATTCCTTACTCAGTTCTCCTTTGCCTATTATAATTTAATAGCAGCCCCAGCTGACTGGATTGCCTGGATTCAGCTAGGAGTATTGTTTTTGCTTAAAGAATGATGGCTTCTGTCTTGCCTGACAAAGACTGGCTGAGTTTAGACTTAGGATGTTGTATGTAGGATTCTTTTACCTTTTTTTCCCATTGCTTTTTATTTTTTTTTTATCCCACCCTATCCTTTCTCCTTCCCATTCGCTTTCCTTATTTTCCTTCTTTCCTTTCTTCCTCTCTTCTTCCTTCCATCTGTCATTTCTCCTTCCTCCCTTTTTCTTTTTTTCCTTCCTTCCTTTCTCTCCTCTTCCTTTATTCTTTCTTCTCTATATCCTTCCCTCCTTCCATCCTTCCTTCCTTCTTTCCTTCCTTCCATACATCATTTCTCCTTCCCTTTTTTCCTCCTCTTTTTTTTTGTATGTATGGTGGTGGTCATAAACTCTGGGCCTGGGCACTGTCCCTGACCTCTTCAGCTCAAGGCAACTGCCCTACCCTTGGGCCACAGCCCCACTTCTGGTTTTCTAGTGATTAATTTGAGACAAGAGATTCACAGCTTTGTAGTGCCCAGGCTGGCTTTGAACCATGATCTTCAGATCTCAGCCTCCTGTGTAGCTAGGATTACAGGCATGAGCCACCATGCCTGGCCTTCTTTTCCTTCTTTTTTCCCCATTCCTCTTATTTCCTTTCCCCCTTCCCCCTTTCTTTTTTATGATCCTCTCATTATTTTTTTGTTTCTCCTGACCTTTGTTTCTCTACTCTGGCTTATTGTTAATATATCACTACCAGATCAGTTAAATTTCAGTCAAGGTCCTTATTAGCAAAGAAAAAATAGTTAATTTTTTTAGGATTTTCCTTTCTTGTCCACCAAGATGTCACTTAAAGATTTGAGCTTCTGGCTACTACTGGCTTTGGGTGCTCACAGAAGTTTTGTTCTTCTGGATACAATAGCCAATGACAGGATGATGTCAGCATGCTTACATCTCTTCTATACCAGAGCAAAGAGAAAGGACTGGCATGCAACTTGAAGGTTTAGAATGTATAGGAGGAACATCTTGCCTTCATTTGTCTCTCTCATGTGATAAGTGAAGGCCAATAAAACTCTTTGTTCCTTAGAAAAGCTGAAACACTGTTACTTGGAAAAGCTCAAGGATAGGTTCTAGGAAAAGTCACAAAGACAGTGTCAAATTGTTCTTTGCTTTTGTGGATGTTTTCAAGTAGTATGCATTGGAGATGAGGAAAAGCTAAATGGGAACAATCAAGGTGCAGCTGTTTTCAGATTTTTTGCTATATAGAAAGTTCTTCTAATACCTAGAAGCAGCGACTTGTGCCATAAACTTCTACCTTTTTTTCTGAGTCCCTAGTGCAATTGGAACCTTCCTTCTGTCCTTATGAATTAACACCCTTATTGCCATAGGACCTTCCCTTCAAATGCTTTACACTTGGACTTCGTGTTTGGGGACAAACATTGTATGAATGCCTCATTGCTTCAAGTCTCTGTCTTTCTCTTTCCATTAGCCCTACATGTGGACACAGGAAGATTCATAAATCTACTCCTTCTTAACTTCTTGGCTGTCCTTGCTCACCAAAACACATTAATTACATGGTACCATTACCATGGGCTATTGTCTACCATCTTGGTTTTACATCTTGGCTTGACCATTGCCTATATCTTAATAACCTTACACTGATCTCTCAACATTGTTTGTGTCCACCTAAATCAAGAGGATATCACATTGTGAAAGGCTTTAAAGTACAGATGTAGTGTTTGGATGTACAGGAACATTTGTATTTCTCTGATTCTAGATATAGAACATTTTTATCTAAATTAACTTCCTATATTCAAGGAATTTATATATACAGAGATCATGGATTCCCCATGATACTACTTCAATGAAAAAAATATTTGAATACCACTTCTCAGAGAGCAACTCCAGTGGCCTTTGTCAAAAGAGGGCAATGCAAGGTAGATATCACAACCTCAGGCCAGACAAGACCCCTGTCATCCACAGAAAAGATAGAGGCTCTGGGTTTTTTTTTCCTTAGTGTTTAAAGCTGTTGAAATAGACATTTTTTAACACTCTAGTAAAAAGAAGAGCTAACATCTGGGCATATGGATGGGGTGTGCCAGTAGGAAATGGGAAAAGGCAGAATGAACTCATCAGTGTTTCTAAAATGGTAAGTCACACTTGCCATTTTGGCCTTACATGGGCATTGGCATCCAAGTCCAGCTCTAGCAGCCAACTTAATACTTGAAGTCTTCAGACTTCAATGAATTCAAGGATACTCTGGTGACCACAGAAAGAAAGCTTGGTTTACAAATAGACATTTTTCTCAATACCTTGAGCTCCAAAGGTCTAGAACAACGCCTACTGATGCTAGGTGGATATTTTAGCTCTGCTTCAGTTTGTGGTAATCTTTATTGTTCACACCATGGCTTGGCCTCCAGTTTATTATAGCTGCCACAGAAGACTGAAGACATTCACTATAAGTTGTATGCTTTGGTCAGGACGACCAGAAGTAGGCATAAGAGGCCTGGAGGAGGTCTTAGGGCTGGAGCTCATTCATTTCCTCAACCCATCTGATTGCAAAGTGTGCAATCCTGACTGTTTTCTACTTTAACAGTGGCTTGTTCTTAATTTCTTTTAGAAGTGAAAACTACAGCCATGACTCCTTGGAAAGGTTGGTACATTTGTTTTTTTCAGGTAGTTGCTGCCATGGGGTTATGGGCATAAGAAGCCTCCCTTTCCTAAGCTGTTTCTAAGAAGCAACCTAAAGGGACCTCTCTCTACTGGACTTTGAGCATCTCAAGGATTATTTAGATTAACCCTTCTTCTGAGGACATCAAATCCTCCCTGGAGAGCTTCTACTTGTGCCACGTCTAACTCATCTCTGCTAGTGGCACTAATGAGCACCTGCCAGTGCCTAGAATTGCTTGGGCTCTGGGCTTCTCCTCACCAGGGCTGTCTCTCTTCTTGCATATAGAGATGCTCTAATGCGATGATCATTGTAGACACTGGCCTTGCATGTGCCCTTTGCTTGCCCCTTCTCCCCCCACCACCTTTCTCTATATATAGAACTGGGAGCTGGAAGGAAAGCAATGGATGGGATGGGAGGTTGGAGGAAGGGGGAGGTTCTTGGGTGAGTCACTTGACCAGGAATAAAATGTGTCTTATTTGAGGCTTTCATTCCTGCCAGATGTTTCCAATGGATAATTGACACTCATCACAGTTCTCTGGGACCCTAACTGTCCTGGTAATTAGTCTCTTTGAGCCTTCACAGCTCTCTAATGAGACAGAGAAAATAAAGGCATCCAGTGTAGAGAGGAAGCTGGGTGAAGAACCGTGGCTTCATCTGTGCGGCTGTGTTCCCAGGAAGATGAGCCATGCTGTCACTCTGGCTCTGCGGGGGCCTTCCTCTTAGCCTGCCTGGATCTCATAGTGTATCCTGTGTCTCATAGACTGTAAGGAAGGGCAGCTGCATGACCCATTGGTTGAGCCTTTTCTCTCTCATAGTGATGCACGAGCTCATAAAGAAGCACCTCTATGCTAGGGAGAAACGCTTTGGAGAAAGAAGCCAAGGGATCCTGGGCAAGCTTCTTGAGCACTTTGGTATTTAGTTTCCATTTATTGAGTAGGAGCTGGCCACCCTTGTTTTCACAGTGCCCTTGGGCACTGTGATAGGTTAATTTCCCCAACTGTGACATTATGCCTGACTTCCTAGTTCTCATGGATTGGATTCTGTGCAGATATTTACTTAGCGCCAGCCATTTTATGACTTCCATTGAACAGAGTTAAGAGGAAGTCAATTTTTTCCTTTATTTCTTTTATTGTTGTTGGTGGTGGTCATGGAGCTTGAACACTGGGCCTTGACACTGTCCAAGGCTGCTGCCCCACCTCTGAGCTCTTCAGCTCAAGGCTACCATGCTACCCCTAGAGCCACAGTGCACTTCTGGTTTTCTAGTGGATAGCTGGAGATAAGAGTTTCATAGTCTTTAGTTCTTGGGCTGGCTTTAAACTGAGCTCCTCAGATCTCAGCCTCCTTAGTAGCTAGGGTTACAGGTGTGTGCCACTGCTCCTGGCTCTTTTATTTCTTACTTGCTTTGACTTTTTTATTTCGTCAAGTGTAATACACATGATTTTATGAATCAGTGGTTTCTCCTTATCAACAAACATCAATAAATATTGATTGGATACCTGTCATGGCTAATGAAACCTTAAGAAGATGATAGCTCCAAGAAGAAAATACATAACACACACACACACACACACACACACACACACACCCACACACACAGAATTAGAATTCATGGTGGTGAGCATATTAACAATAGGATTACATAAGGTATCCAAAGACCCAGCCTGAGAAAACCAAGAAACTCTACCTGGAAGAAGTTATTGAAGACTTGAAAAGAAACTGGAACAGGCAATGAGAATTAATCAGATGAAAATGGGAGGGTGAGAAAAAAAGTGAATACAGATAGAGGGTGCTGATTTGGGGGCTCTCTGCACAGGACAAGGGACACCCAGGGGACATGGCAAAAGGAGGGCATGAAGGATCGCAATAGCAGCCAGACAGCATGATGGGATGCATGCTCTGCCACCAAGGACTTCTAGTACCGGAAGGTACTTCTCGTCCTGCTACAGGGCTCATGTTTGCAGTGTTAAGAATGTGGTATTATAGACTTATCACCCTGGAATATGTGTGGCAATATGTTGAATAAGGCACCGGGTGACAACTCATCTTGTGAATAGGTAAGCTCTGTAAATGGGAAGACATGACATTGCTTATTTGTCTTCTCTGGGTGTGTATGCAGGACTGAAGAAGCTGGGGTCTCTACCTCAAAATTGTCTCTGATCTTGCTTCATCTGTCCAGCTCTGCCCAGGCCAGGTTTTCTAGATGTGCAGAATGGACAGTGGGGAGGTGAGGGGGGTCCATAGGTGGATGGAGGTGAAGACAAGAGAGCATTATTCTATACCCAGTGAGTGCTAGCTTCTCCTAGGTCTCAGCAGAAGCAATGGAAATTTCAGGAGCTTTTCCTAGACAGTGTATCAATAAGGAAGTCCATATTCCCAGACAATTGTGGATTTCTTTTCATGTTCTGGAAGGAGAGTTTTCTCCCACGACAGTTAGCGTCTGTGCCTGCAGACTCCCTGTGATCCTTTCCAACAGGGAGTAGACCTACAAAAGCCTCAGAGGGGTTTAGCTATGTGAACAAGTATGAGCTGACAGCCACAAGGCCATTGTGATGTTCCATTGGGAGTGCTTTGCCAGCTTAGTTCTTCTCCATTATGACATGCTAGGGAGGGCCATTTGCCAATGCATAGCTACCACCTGGGATGGAGAGTCTCAGTCTAGAAACAAGGCATTCATCCCTTTCTTTAGATAGGAACTCAGCAAACCCTTACTGGGCCAGTGTTCAGAAGAGGAGGGAGGCAAGGAGTAGGGGTGGTGAGGGAAGGATCTGTGTGTCCTCAGATATTTGCCCTGCTAGGAGCACAAGCACCACTTGTGAAGGATACATTGAGAACAGTTCTGAGCAGTGTGTACAAGATACAATAGATTATGAGCCAGGAGTTTGGCCTAGGGGTAGTGCTTGCCCCTCATGAACAAAGACTGGGGTTCAATTTCTCGGTCCCACATACATAGAAAAAAAGCCAGAAGTGGTGCTGAGGCTCAAGTGGTAGATCTCTAGCCTTGAGAAAGTCCAAGGACAGTGCTCAGGCCCTGAGCTCAAGCCCAGAACTGGCAAAGAGGAGAGAGAGAGAGAGAGAGAGAGAGAGAGAGAGAGAGAGAGAGAGAGAGAGAGAGAGAGAGAGAGAGAGAGAGAGAGAGATTGAGAGAATAGACTATGATCTCTAGCTTTGTGTGGGGAAGTTGCGGAACCTGGCTCTCACAAAGACTTGTTGGGACACAGGCACTCAGATAGGAGTCTTGTGTCTTCAGTCCTCTGCCTTGGCACTGGAAGAGACTTGCTGGGAAGACCTTGGAGCAGCACACAGGGGACAGAAGCAATCTGTCGCTCTGGAGGGTGCAAGGAATTAGCATGCCTCTTTGAGGTCAAGCCAAATTCTGGGTGAGTGGAGTTCTGAATGGTGATTTGTATAGAAGTGTAAAGATTAAATTGTAGGTGATACAACCCATTAGTGACTAATCTCAAGTGAAAGGCAGTTGAAATGTAAATCCTCAGGACTTTTAAGCATACTCCTTTGTTACCTGTGTCCCTATGGATGCTAACAGCTTTGTATTATCTAGTGTAGCACGTTTTCCTGCAGGGCACTGAGCAGGACAACATTCCCTGGGGTCTTACATGGGACTCATTCTGCCAAGCAGTTCGACCTTGAGAATTCTGTGAGACAGACATCATGCAGGCCTAAGATTTGGGGAATCATATTTAGCCACTGCCCCAATACTTAAAGATTTACCCCCAAGGGCTAAGTCCCAGGAATCCACAGTGTCATCCTATGGGGAATGAAGAAACATGGTTTTATTTTTTGATCTGATTTAACCAGAAGTGACTCCATGAATGAGCCTCCCAAACAGGAAAACAGGCTCTGACTCTGTTCCTTGTTTCCCTCCCCACGAGGACTTAGAATGGAATCATCAGCTTCACTAAATTCAGTGCAGCAATCGCCAACAGAATAGGTTCAATGGAGAAAGCGCCCTGTTGTTTTGGTATCAAATCCATCTAGACAGTCATACCTAGGTTTGGTTCAGCATTTACCAATACATTTTAATAACCATAAGGGCTAATAGAACATATGGGGTTTAAGAATAGGGAAGCTTCTATAATCATGCAGTTCTCTCACTTCCTGTATTTAGCTCAATGTCAAAGAGTATTTACACAGGTCACATGGGTTTGTACTCTGTAGGACCATTTTTCCTCTGTGTTCTCTCCCCTACAGACTCACAGTGAGGCAGGATCTGTACTCAGCCCATGTCCATTCCTAGATATAATCACATCCCTGAGCAGACAGGCTCTGTCCCCTTACTTGATCCCCTGTGTACCTGATATGGGCTAGTTCTGAGCATCTGCTATTACCTTGTCCAGACAGGGAAGAGGCCAAGTGTTTCAGGTAGAACCAAGGGCCTGCCCTGGGATAGAGTAATTGACAGGATGGCCTCTGTGTTTGACAGAGTAACAGCATCAGCTTGCAAATAGATCATAACGCCCCCAACAACTCCTTCCCTGAATAGCAGGCTGAGCAGTTGGAGAGTTCAGAGAATATTCAAGGCAGAGAGAGCTCAGAGGGGCAGAGGTTGAGGCACACAACGCAAGGGGCATGCTTTATTGAACTCTGTTGAACTTTATTGAATAAGTCCTTTCTTGAACTTTGACCCTGAACCAGAGCCCAAGCATGTTACATAAAGGTCACCAGGACACTTGAACCCAAGCCTCCTGTTCTCTGTTTGCAACTGAGGTCTCTCCATGGGCACAGTGCATATGCATGGAGCAGGAGAACTGCAGCACCACATGCTCTGTGTAAGGGATGTCTTGTCAGAGGCAAGCCTGATGTCACCAGACCAGGCCATTAGAAAATGCTTGAACCATTCCACAGGCAGCAGCTCATCATCCATGTGTTCTCTCCACAGGCCCGGGTGCAGTCAGCGAGGTTAGCAATGGGACATCTCGGAGGGCAAGCGGTGTCTGGCTCCTCCCGCTTCTGCTCTTACACCTGCTTCTCAAATTTTGATGTGACCGCCCCTTCCCCTCTGGGTAGAGCTGCCACCACCGCACCTCCAACATCGCAGCAGCACGGCCACACGACAGCAACGAGTCAGAATCAAATGAAATTCTGGAGGATCACCGCTCATGGGAGAGAAATTTGAGGGAGGGGAACAAAGAATACTTTGGGGGAAGAAAACAAAACAAAACAAAACCACAAAAGTTAAAAAACAAACAAACAAACAGCAAATGGAAATTGAAAATCGCCTTGCAGATATTTTAGGTACCACTGAGTTTTCTTTCTTTTCCCAAATGGGAAGAGTATGCACCCGGCTTGGACCCACCCACAAGCAGCAGTAAGTGACTTCTCTGTCACGAGGGTGGGCAAGGGCTCAGCCATCCTGCCCACTAAGTGCCCCCACCCCCAACCCCGTGGACCACTCAGAAGTCATCATCTCAAATTCCATCCTTCCTTAGGACACAAACCAATACAGAGTGAAACATGTGGTCCCTTATGCACTGAGGAGGGTCCTTTGGTATAGACGGTCACCAGGGCAAGTGTCATGAAATACAAAAAAATTTAAAAAAGGAAAAACAAAACAAATACAAAAAAGACAGCCTGGCAGCCACAACAATCCCATAAATAAGAGTCACAAAAAGATATGGTTAAACTTTTATCTTTTATTTTTTTTTCATTTTATGACATGGACATCACAATGATAAGGGATTCTGATTCATTATTAATTTTATCAATTGTATTTTCTCGTGTGAGTCAAGAACTTAGTGCAAAAAAATAAGACAAAAACGAAAGCAAAAAATTATATATATATACATAGGAACAAAAACATTAAGAACAGAAAAAGAACAATGTACTTCTCAACGAGGTTAAAAACTGGCAGATCCTGGTGAGGACTTGGCAGACTCACCAAACAACAACAACAACAAGAAAAACAACCAGAAAACAGACAACAAACAAAGAATCCATTACACGCCCAGTTTAGATATCATTGCATCAGTGTGACCAATTCCCCCTAATTCTGACATCATTTTCACACAGGCAGTTCTATGCTATCCCCATACTCTTTAGAAAAGGGAAATTGATCTGCACTGTGTCTTGGGTTTGTTGGCTATGCTTCTTTTGAGGGCATATATTATACAGTATATATATATATACATATATTTTTTTTGTTAGAGTTCTAGCCATTTTGTTTCTCAGCAGGGTCCTTTCTCAGACATTACTGCATGCTGTATATGGCGTTAGCTGTGTGTTGATCTTCTACAAGATGATAGAGTTCACTGGTAATTGTGTAATCAGCTCCTGCCTTTTTAAAAATTTTATTTTCCTGGGTTCTTTACATGTCAGAGACATTTATACAAAGTGAAGAGAAAAAAAAACAACAACAAAAAAAACCCATCAACAATGAATAATCAGGGGCAGCATCTTTCCAGGTGTGGCTCTCTGAAGCCAAAGCCTTCTGGCTTCCCTTCTCCATCTGGCCTGGGGCATTCACAGACAGCAAGCAATCAAACCAACTAAACCGCCAGTAACCACTTGCTTTAGCCCACTACGGGAATCCCTGATGCCTTTGTGACCACTGAAGAATTGAATCCTCTCAGTTGATTTTATTTAATTTCCCACCTTTGTGTGAGTGTGTATGAAAGAGAAGAAAAATGCAGTTTTTAGGTAAATCTCTTTTTTTTTCTTTTGTCCTCTCCAAGTCTGGGGAGCAGAGAGGCCTCGGGGAGGGGTCCTGGATGTGATGAGGGAAAGTGGGATTGGGGTAGGGGAGGGAGGAGTTGTTCTCTGACTTGACATTAAAAAGTGTTCCATGTCCCTCTTCACCTGCTGTGCTACTCATTCTGCAGGGTGCGTGATGGGGGAGGTGGGGGGGAAGTGGAGGGATATCTGTCTGTGGTTTGATCATCTGAGAGCAGGGAAGGGATCATAGAATTTATGGGGTGGGAGGAAGTTTCTGTGGAGGGTGCTCTGATGAAAACAGAGCACTCTGAGGTAGTCTTCATCTTCCTCAAAGGAGCCTGACTCCCAACATCTCATCTGTGCTTGGCGTGAGAATACAAACCCAAACATGGTTTTATATCTGATGATTCCTGGAAGGAAGCCCAAAGTAAGTATTACATGTGCATACATGCACAGGTAATACACACACATACACACACAGTGCAAGGTTCATGATTTTTTTTTAAATTTAATCTTTATTTTAAAGTTGACATACAGAAGGTTACAGTTATGTAAGTAAAGTAATGATTATATTTCTCTTTGAACAATGTTACCCTCTCCCTCATTTTCTCCCACTCCCCCCCCCACAACAAACCCCCAAACTGTAAAGTTTATTTCAAACATAGTGTCTAGTGAGTATCACTGTTGGCTTGACTCACTCTTTGTCCCACCATTTCTGCAACAATCCCCCAAATCTGGTGATTGACTTCTAAAATGACTCTCTCTTATCCCCAAATCTCACCTCTAGTCAAAAACTAAGAGGAAATGAACACAAAAACTAACACAAAAGCAAGTGTGAAGTGAGTCTAACCTGTACTGGTGGAGATTCACTAAGAGATGGAAATGAACCGCTGGACTTGGGATTTCAGGAACAAGATCCCTCCCTCTAAGAATAGCCTCTTATCCAGGCACAACTAGCAAAACTGAGGTGCGTGCATGTGTGTGTGTGTGTGTGTGTGTGTGTGTGTGTGTGTGTGTGTTATCTGCTGTCCCCTGGAAACTGCCTTGTCACCAGGTGCCAAGTACCCTAGCTTCCACTTGGAAGGAAGATATAGATTATCTTGCTTCTGGCCTCACAGATTTGGGTTGCTTTAGAAGCATCCTTCCCTATGTTCTTTCAGTCTTTAATGCTAAAGTATGGGCAGTATGGGTGAGTTACTTTCTCTCTCTCTCTCTCTCTCTCTCTCTCTCTCTCTCTCTCTCTCTCTCTCTCTCTCTCTCTCTCTCTCTCTCTCTCTCCCTCTCTCTCTCCCCCACCCTCCCCCGTCCCTCCCCTCCCGGCTGCTTCACCTGTAGTCCATGGCTTGAAAATTTAGGTGCAGATTGGAGATCAAGGAATTAGACTAGAGAAACTACAGGTGATTCCCATGATCTCACCTGGAGCCAGAACCCTCAATGGATAAAAATTCAAGGTACCTGTAAAAGAGATGTGTCTTCAGCCTCACCTAGACAAGTACTGCTTCAGATAAAACAACTACTGGATATTTACTAGTAGCTACTAAATGAAAACAAGTAGAGATTAGCATCCTCTACTATTCCTAATTGTGCTTAAAATCTCCCTATAACCAACCATTTGGAAAGGTCCTTCAGTGGGACCCAATGCTGCAAGATATTTTAATGAGGCCAACTTGATGGAACATACAACTTGATTGTCCAGCTTCACTGTCCTTGTGACCCTTCTGTAATTTGGTGATGCCATAACAACTCCTCCATGTCTCATGAGTTCTACAGAGATGTCTCTTCTATTAACACAGAAAAATGTCTCTTAGCTTCTATTTAGCATGCCACACAAGCCCCAAACTGATAACAGAACACACAACAGATGAAGATCACTTCCTCCTGGTCTCTCAACACAATTTAGAGTTCAGTCCAGGAGGGCAGGAATTTAAAGGAACTCAAGGAAGTAATTATTAAAAACAAGGAATTTTTCAAGAGAGGTTTCACTGTGATTAGTAAACAAAATCACTTTTTTTTAAAAATTGGTACTGTCATACATGGAAGATAAGTACCACGTGCTGGCCTGGGTTACAAATATACAGGACCCTGTTTTGACTCAGAGATAAGTAACTTCCATATTTTAGGAACACTAAACTCTACTCTCTTAAGGTTAAGAGACCCCTTCGACTAAAAGGATTGTCAGGTTCCTAACCCCATGATAGTCTCTGCAAAAAAAGATTCCTCAGTCCCTAACCACTCCTTAGCAAACACTGGTACATTTTCATTCATCCCACAGAGGAAAGCTCTACCTTTCCAGACACCAAAAGGCAGCACACCTCTGGCTCCTGTAGCTAAGCCTCTCCTCACTGCTGTTCTACACCATATGCCTGAATGCCAACTTGACCCTGCGGGTGTCTGTTCCTATTTCCCTCCTCACCAGTTGGATATACCAAGCTGAGGCTATGCTTGGGGTCAGCAGCCCACTCACATCAATGATGACCATGAAAATGAATGACAGTTACTATTCTTCCAACAGGAGGTAACTGAACAAACAAATTCCTTTGAAATCTGGTTGAGGTGTCACCCACTGCACTGTACGGATCCATCTTCAGCTTATATCTCCTGAGTCATGACTTGCAAGGAACTTCAGGAGAATCTACTGAGTAGACTTGCTTGTAAAAAAAATGTAAACTGAGTGTTGAATATCAGTGATTTTTTTCCAGCATTACAGTGGCAGAATATGAACTGTTTATCATTAAAGGAGAAAAGTGTATACAAAAAGGAGAAATGACAAAAAGGAAGGAGGTGGAAAATGAAGTTTCTATCTGTGCCACTTAGAACCAAAATGTCATTGTACCACAACTGGCTAAACATATCTGTATCCACTGGTCATGATAACTTCAATGAGATTAGTGCTATTTGAGAAAAGAAAGAACTATTTCTTTTGGCCATGTGTACATATAAATTTAAACATTACAAATATAGTGTATATATATGTATATACACATAGGTATATATGCATACATATATATGCATATCGTGCATATGCAGATACACACATATGTGTAAAATATGTGTGTATATATATATATTGTGTATATGTACACAGAGACAGACAAAAGAAGGTACTGGTAGATAGATGACTGATAGATGACATCTACTAGAATGACAAACAAAAAGAAAGACAGATACACACACATACACAGATACATAAGCACATACATAGAAAGATTTCTAAACAAGTAGAGCTAATTTGGCTCAGATCTTGCTCCTTGTGATTTCATTATATATCAGTGTTTCTTTTGTCATCCTATACTTGCCCAATCAAGTAAAAAAAATCAGTTCTTACCTTTCTTTATTCTAAATGCAAGCATTGTTTCCATAAGCATTCAACTGTATCCACCTCAAAGTCAATAAATGCAAACTAACACCCTCATGATTTGTGAATAAAAGTGCTCTGTGTCATTGTGTCTACTTTTCTCACAACCACATGGGTCTCTCATAATGTTCATATCATGTGATTGGAACTACACAGCCATTTAGGAAAGCTTTCCTAATTCCTGAGCAAATTTCTTCCTGTTTATGTTCAACACACTTGGTGCATTATTCTATCTGAAGCTAAACTGGTTTGCCATTAGTTTTGAATGTTGATTGAATTCCAAGTCTGTTTCCAAGTAACTTGGACAATTTCTTCTGGCATACAGTCAAAGGATACAATTCATATTTTAAGAGTAAATCATTTTTCTGTCTGTACTTCTATAGTCTATTTGGCTAATACTTTCTCTTTTTTAATTTTATTGTCAAAGTGATGTACAGAAGGGTTTCAGTTACATACGTAAAATAATGAAAACATTTCTTCTGGAACACATTTCTTCGGTAACATTGTTACCCCCTCCTGTGTTTTCCCCTACTTTCTCTACCCCCCAAACCCTCCCAAGCAGTAAAGTTAATTTGAAACACATTGTCTTGTGATTATCTCTGTCCCATTGTTTGCCCTTTATCCTTTGTCTCACCATTTTGTTGTTTCCCCTAACCTTCCCCAATTCAGATAACACAAGGTACCAAAATGAAATATAGTGATAACAGGGGATAAACCAAAGGAAAACAAACTGAAAAAAAGAAAGAACTTCACATAGTACACTGAAAAATACAAAGACTAAGAAAAACCCCATGTTTCCATATCTTGGAAGGAAACCATGGAATCTATATTTCTTTGGGTCTTGTTCACTTCACTAAAGCTTTCTAAAGTCTCTAAACACGCTTACTATTTCCTCTGAATCTTTTTTTTTAATATCTGAGTATTAGTGCTGTATTTTTTGGTGGCTAGTCAGTAGAATTAGTCTCTAATCTAGAGTCATTGCTAGCAGTTTATATTCTTGGTCTTTATCTTCCATAACAGGTTGCTAATGTTCTATGTAAGTTTTAAAGCCAATATTCCAAAGCCAAATGTAGCTACACACATCTGTAATCCCAGAAATACACTCAGGAAGTTGAAATGGACAACCCTGGGTCCCAGGCCAGCCCGAGCTACATAGCAAGAACCTGCTTCAAAGTGGTGGAAAAATCAATCTTTAAGTGTTTTCAAGTCTTATGATTGCTTCCCCTCCCACCCCCCAGCAAAAGAAAAAAAATGATCCAGGCAATTGAAAGATAGGAAGCTGGAAAAGTCTACAACTCAAGCCTTTGGTATTTGATGTTTCTTCCAAAGAAAAGATTCCACACGATTCTACATCGGATGTATGAAGTACCTACTTTGTAGAGAAGTTGTATGATAGACCTCAGTTCTAAGAAAAGGAGCACTGCTTACTGAGACACAATGGCTCTCTGTAGAACAGATAATGGTGCTGGATCCAAGTGACCCTTGACATGCCATAAGTAAGACCAGTGAAATTAAACTTAGTAAATGATAAAAGTGGGAAAATAAAGGATTGGGACCAAGAAAACTCTAGGAGCTCACACTGGAATGTGTGTGTGTGTGTGTGTGTGTGTGTGTGTGTATGTGTGTGTGTGTGTGTGTTTTCCAGTCCTGGGCTTGAGCTCAGGGCATGAGCACTGTCCTTGGACTTTCTCAAGGCTAGAGCTCTACTGCTTGAACCTCAGCACCACTTCTGGCTTTTCTTTTTTTTTATTTCGTATGTGGTACTGAGGAATCAAACCCAGGTCATCATACATGCTAGGCAAGCACTCTACCACTAGGCCAAATTCCTGACCCCTACTATAATTTCTTAATTGCTTAATTATTTTTGTTTCTTTATAATATTTTTGAGGCAGAGTCTCATTGTATAGCTTAGATTGATTTTGAATTGAAAGTCCCTCTGCCTCCAACTCCTGAACGCTGGAATACAGGTGTGCAACTTAACAAAAGACTTTAGTTCCTTGATTCTTTAAATTACTTGAAACCCATTATCTACATCTTGCAGAATAATATCCTAAGGGTTTCCTTTAGAAAACTGGAAATAGGGGAGATAAACGGATTTCCCCATGACGTTTTCAGTGATGATATACCTTCACTCACATTCACATTTTGTTTCAAGGGCCCAGAAAAATGTGTAGAGGTCACCTTGTTGGTGACTCAATTCTAAGCTTCCTGTGTCCTCTTCATTGTCATATACTATTTCAGACTCTCTGAGCTTCATTTTGAACTCTTCTCTGAGGATCCTGAGAGAGGCAGCTGGTGGAAAATGTGTGGGCCACACACTGTCTCCCAAGAGTAGATACCCAAACACTTTCTGGCTCATGTATGTATTTGTTTTTCCTTTAGGATTGGTAAGATGTAGCCAAGCTATGCTTTTCTACACTCTGCAAAGCAGAGAATGACTATTTCTTGGAAAAAGCATACAAGCCATACAACAGGCATATTGTGTGGGGTAGGGGTGTTACTGATTCAACCTTGCACAGGTTATAATCCATGGTCATAGTTATCATTCATATTCATTCATTCAGAAAGACAGAGGGGAATTTAGCCAGGAAGCATTGGTTATTGTCTATCAAATACAACACCCCTTCTCCTCCTAGTGTTCAAACAAGGGATATGAAGCTGAAATAATAAAGTAGAAAAGAAACCCAGACACTCCAAAGTGGTCATTGAGAAGAAAAGTGTGTACACACACACACACACACACACACACACACACACATACACACACACACACATTAAATGTCTGTGCTTGAATAAAGTGCTTAGAAGTAGAAGTGAAGCTGGACACTGGTGGATCACGCCTATAATCCTGGCTATACAAGAGGCTGAGATCTGAGGATTGAGGTTATGAAGCTAGCCCAGACAGGAAAGTCTCTGAGTCTCTTAACTCCAGTTAATCACAGAGAAAGCCAGAAGTGGAGCTATGCTGAAATGATAGAGGAGTCCAGGGAAAGTGCTCAGCCCCAAATTCACGTCCCTGTACTGGCAAAGAAAGAGGAGGAGGAGGAGGAGGAGGAGGAGGAGGAGGAGGAGGAGGAGGAGGAGGAGAGACCTTGCCTTTTTGACTAGAAACACTGTTTCCTTACCAGAAACTCGGAAAACACAATCACCAATCAAGCATCTGCAGTTCACATCAGTAACCCAAGCTAATCAGGAGGAGCTACTCAGGAGACTTAGATCCAGAGGGTCAAGACCATCCTAGACTGAAATATCTTTGAGATTATAGTTCCAAAATAGCTAGAAAAAAGTTAGGCTGGTATTCTTCCTCCTCTCGGCAGAAAGTAGCCAGAATTGGTCATCAGCCCTCCTCCCTAACATCACTTGAAGGTTTCATCCAAAAGGAAGAATGAAGCAGGGGAAGGGGGGGCGGATGAAAGAAGAAGTTAGGTAGATAGGAGGATAAAATGTGACAGATATACCACATGGCAGATAACATGTGACCCATCATGGTGCTATCTATTCCTACAATGCCTCAGACTCCCTTTTAAACTCTTCTCCAAATGTCCTGGGTGTTCGCTCAACTGATGAAAAGAACAGCAGTGGGGCATGCTCAATCCATCAAACTATTAATACAAAACCTGAGGAAAGAGCTATGGGAAAAGCCTCATAGAAATAAATGCAAGATGAGAGAACTTCTTTTTATTCCTATGTGCAGCCCCTCTCTCATTCAGGAATTCTCCCTATTTTCTTTTCACTGCTGTTCTTCCAGGTTCAAATAAACTTGCTGCCTATGCTTTAAAAAAAAACATGTCTCTTGGGCTGGGAGTTTAGCCTAGTGGTAGAGTTCTTACCTAGCATGCAAAGACTGGGGTTTGATTCCTCGGTACTACATACATAGAAAAAGATGGAAGTGGTGCTATGGCTCAAATGGCAGAGCTCTAGCCTTGAGAAAGCCCAAGGACAGTGCTCAGGCCTTGAGTTCATGTCAGAATGGTATTAATGCATATTAATTTTCTCCAACTTTCCTCAGGAACTAGCTTAAGCTAACTAGAGAGAGAATATAAAGCAGTAAGCTTGAAGATTTATAATTGCCCCAACAGTGTCAGTTTGCTCTGAGACCTGCAACAGGCTTTGCGTCCTAAAATACTCACTTGCCTCATTAAAAAGCCGATAAGCTGAATGTTGGAGAAGTTGGCCTAAATTCTTCCACTTCTTTTTCTTTTTATAATTTATTTTTTCTTTCTTTAATTTTTTTTTCGGGGGAAGGGGTTAATGGGGTTTTAACTTGGCCTGGGCATTTTCCAGTGAGCTCTTCAGCTCAAGGCTACTGCCCGACCCTTGAGCCAAGCTCCACTTCCAGTTTTCTAGAGTTTAATTAGAGATAAGAATCTCAGGTCCTTTCGTGCCTGGGCTGGCTTTGAACCTTGATCCTCAAATCTCAGTCTCCTTAGTAGCTAGGATTACAGGCATGAGCCACTGTGCCTGGCTTTTCCACTTAATTTTCTAAATAAAAGAAGGCCATGTTTGAAATCAAAGCTACACCTTAGGTGGTGTTGGCATTGAGAATGTATGAGGTGTCTATTCACATCCAGTTTGTCCTTTTGATAGAATGACATAAAGATTTAAAAGGCTATGCTTCTTATACCTCTGGATATTAGGCTGCTCTTTGAGAATCTAAATGGGGGAGAAAAACTGTAGGAAGACAGAACAAAAATATCTATGACAGAAAAATAAATATCTATACCAGAACAAATGAGTTATTTCAAAGTCACCCGTGACCGTCATTGTAAGAGTGAGTACTCCTGTGAAGCTTCACTGAGGGCTCGTTTCATCAGATGCTTACACTTCTCAAATACACTAGGTAAAAAGTTTGTCTGGAATACTTTAATTCTTGTCTAAATACACAGTAAGTAGGACATCCTTCACAGTCATTCGGGCATGAGAATTTTAACATTCAGAAATCAAGCCTGTAATATTTGACTAAAACCACACACTCCCTGCATCCCTCCAACTCTTTCTTCTGCTGCTGACTGTCTCCTCTTACTAGATCTTCCTAACTGTGACAATGACACCCATTTCAATGAAGACAAACACATTTGGGCTTTAATTTACAACAGTTAGTGGCACTGATCCTCTTTGTCAGCCAAACAAGCTCATAACTCTCCTGGAGCCCAGGAAATAAAATCACTGTTGTTGTTTTTCTTTTTTGCCCTATGTCTCATTGGCCCATGGAGGTCAGATCTTTGATTTATTATAATCTAATTTGACCCCATGATCCCACATGTTACAATCCAAATATGCAGGAAGGGAGTTGAGGTTGGTGCCACAGGAGAGGGAGATGCTTCATCTCTTACAGTAACATTGTTCTTCCTCTGGTTCTGGATATAGCTGACTGCCCCCTTGTCCAACTATGAAACATTTGGGTCCTATCTAGTAAGCATTTCCTGGAGCCAACAGTAGCCCAGAATGTATGTGAGAGGGTCAGGCAAACTATTCACCCAGCCCTAGTAGTGAACAAGGAAATCAATATTCAACAGTGTAATTCACTAGTCAGAAGTAATCACCCTCCATCACAACACGATGAAGGCAGTAAATTCATTTCAACGAGCTTGCTGCCACCCTGGCAGGCAGGACAATATTGCTGTTTTACAAACACTGCAGGCTCTGTGCCTTCCTGCTTGTACTTGCTTTAACCCATGTCCCTTGTCTAGCCACATACACAATCATGCTTCTATATACTGCCAAAACAGAAGCAGCTATACTCACATATCATTTTTCATTGTCTTTAAAATATAGCCATTAGTCAAGTGGAATCAGAACTGCAGAGCTAAGCCTTGAATCTGAACTACCAACTAACATGAAAAGAGTCTATCTAAAGAACTAGGAGTTATGTGGATCAAGGTACATCATGCCCACAAACTGACATGTTGAACTGAAACCCCTTTGGATAACTTAAAAATTATTAAAAAAAAAAACTCAAGAAGCTGGATCACCTGCTTTTGAGGTAACATATTCTACCCATTTCGTTTTTTCTCTGTTCTTCAGCATTGTCTGTTTTTGCAGTAACAACCCAGAAGCAAAATATCCAAGAAGTATAAATTTAAAAAATGTCCTCAGTCACAAAGCTGTTTGATATCCCTTGCTCATAGTAGGCATTGGAGAACAGTCATATGAGTTAGACAAAAGAAAGAACCTGGTGGATAATACATAGAAATACACATTATCTATACTTTGGGCTAGATATACTGGGACAAGAACTAAATACCAACTCATACTTTGCATATCTACTCAGTTTTTGATAGTTGATAAATATCTCAGATTAGCTACATGAATTTAGCAATTGAGAAATTTCTTAGGAACAGGACACATGACATTACAGTTACCTAGTAGCTAGTTGGTTTCTAGAATATGAGTTGCGCATGTAGCTCAAAAATAGGCTCAGGAAGTCTCTCTGTCTCCCTCCTTGTCTCGCTCCTCTTTTCCTCTTTTTTTCCTGGCTTGGGGCTTGAACTCTAGGCTTAACTGTTGTCCCTGAGCTTTCCTAATCTACCACTTGTATTGCAGCTCCACTTCTGATTTTTAGTGTTTAATTGGAGATAAGTCTCATAGACTTTCCTGGCTGCACTAGCTTCAAACTGTGATCCTTACAGTTCAGCCTCCTGAATAGCTAGAATTACAGGTGTGAGACACCAGTGTCCAGCAAAAGTTCTCGTGTCAACACAAATCACACATCAAGACCTTTATGCATTCTTTGAAACACCAGGATTCCACCAAAAGGTTTTTTTTTTTTGGAAAGGATCTCAATAGATTTTTGTTGTTATTGTTAATGGCATTTGAGTCAATGCAAGGATTTTCTTAAGTCCAAATAATTTTTGGAATCATTTTTTATCTTCCTTCTGTTGTATTTGATCCTAAAGGTCACCAAAGACCATTCGAGAAACCAAAGAGGCAAGAACCGTCATTCACAAGGAGAAATTTAATTATGTTTGGGGTTTGATATGAAACCATATGTACTTATTTACTCCTCATTATTTATTAAGGACTCAATATATTCAGACACCGTTCTAAGTGTCGGGGATAAAATGGCAAATAAAATTAAAATGCTCTCTGTTCTCAATAAAGGTTCTAATTTGGCAGAGAAGAAAGTCAATAGTAGAATTTTATCACTGACAGAGAAGGAATAAATGAGGTATGCATGGGATGTTGTGCATATACCTGACACAGGGTCCCAGTGGAAAGCCAGGAATGTATCCTGATGAGCTGAGCTTAGCATGGAGCTGTGAAGGCTGAAGAGAAGCAAATGGTGAAAGTTAAAGTTATAATGGTAGCCAGGAACTAGTGGTTCAATCTGTAATCCTGGCTACTTAGGAGGCCGAGATCTGAGAATTACCATTTGAGGTCAGTCCCAGCAGAAAAGTCCTAGTGAGATTCTTCTCTAATTAATCACTTAAAAATTAAAAGTGGGGCTGAGGCTAGAAGTAGCTGAGTGCTAGCCTTGAGCAAAAGAACTCAGGGACAGTGCCCATGCCCTGAGCTCAAGCCTGACAGCTGATGAGAGAGAGAGAGAGAGAGAGAGAGAGAGAGAGAGAGAGAGAGAGAGAGAGAGAGAGAGAGAGAGAGAGAGAGAGAGAGAGAGAGACAGACAGAGAGAGAGAGAGACAGAGAGACAGAGAGAGACAGAGAGAGAGACAGAGAGAGACAGAGACAGAGAGAGAGACAGAGAGAGGCAAAGACTTTGTAATCATGGATGCAAAAGTCCTAAAAAGGAAAGACTAGCTCAACAAAGAAAACTCTCCCCAAACTTAATCACCTATCTGTCATTTCAATGAATTATTCCATATTGTTCAAGTACAGGAAACTTTCTTATAAATGGTAATGATACTGCTGTGGGCTTTAGGCTTTGAATCATAGAAAACAACACAAATAGAATGCTGAACACCATAGAAAAATCAGTAGAAAGTGAGGTAACTACTATATGATCATCATCAGTTGGTCTTCCAATTACTTAAAACTTCTATAACTAAAAGGGTTTGAGATAGTGACATTAGAATAACTCATTGTGATATTTCTTGGTAATCACTGAGTATTTAGTCCATCAAGCATTTCTTCTAAAAATGTTCTTGTTAGATTTTTTTAAGGCATTATACTTATTGTCTTTTCCATTACGCTTGGTGATTTGAACTACATGTCCCCGGTATTCATCACATTATTATTCTTCCACATCCGACATGCATTTTTAAACACAGTGCAATGTTTCCTTGTGTTCGAAGGGGAAAAATACTTACCAGATAGGTGTGACTATTGCTTTTGTTTTCATTTGCATTTCATCCATGACTTTATGTGGATGAGTTCTGGATTAGACACGTGGAATTTGCAGTATCACAATCAGTAATTGAATACTATCTTCATCTACTGTCAGGCTTTAGTAATAGTATTAAAATTGTACATTATTTTATTTCTTTGTAGTTTATATAGTATTTTCCCTTATTCTACCTCATTTAATCTTATTTAAAAATCTCTCCAGAATTATGCAGAGGAACACCTGGTTTTCTACTTGCCTGATAATACTTAATTGTATTTCTCTCTGAATACTCTCTGGACTCTGAAATAATCACTTCAGATGGGTCCCATGTCACACATTAATGAAGGCCATACTTGCCGAAGAGTCTCAGCTAATTCTGGAGGTGCTGTTCCTTGAGTGGTAAGGAGACTGTCACTGTAGATCAGTGCTGGCTAACTTGTGTCCTGAAAGCACCAGCCCAGAAAACCACACAGATACCCAGTCACATACAGTGAAAAGAGTTTATTATCAGCAAGGGCTGACAAGGCCAATTTGCTCATGGGAGAGGTATCACATAGCCAAGGTGGGGTTTTCTCACTGTTACAGTTTCAGTTAGGCAGCAATGCACTGTCGTGGCTACAGGAAGTTAAGTGGTAAGAATGGCCAGAGCTTCAGCAGTCCAGTGGCAGTTAGGCCTGGCCAGATGAATTGGTTTTGGGGGAGAGGTGAGGATCTGAGGTGGAAGCATGCTAACATGTCCCATGGCATATAAAAACAGGACAGATCAGCATGGCAAAACTGGGACTGCTGGAACTCCTGAGCTCACAGGACCTGAGAGGGTGCTGTATGCCTGCTCATGGGGACAAACTGAATTTCTATGCTAGATCTTTCAATCCACGTGTGCTTCATGGCACTTGTGTAGGGTAGATCATGAACACTCATCTATACCAGAGTTGTGGCTTGTAGCAGTCTTATATGTGGCTTTGTACTGTGGTTTTGTACCTTTTTGCAAAATACGTGCATGGATTCATTCATACATCATCCAAGCCTGGGTATTGACTGCCTCATCCCCAGAAATTTCACTGAAAGGTCTTCAAAAAAGCATTGGAGCTTCAGAATATTTCTAGACACAACCTTCTGATCTCTACAGTACATTCAGAGTAAGAATACACTGCTTGCCAGGGGTGGATAGGTCATGCCTGTAATTCTAGCTAAATAGGAGTCTGAGATCTGAGGATCACAAATTTAAAGCCATCCTAGTCAGAAGAGTCTGTGAGACTCTCATCTCCAATTAATTATTAAATTGTCCAAAATGGAACTGTGGTTCATATGGTAGCGTCAAGCAAAAAGCTCGAGGATAGTGCTTAGGTCCTATGTTCAAATCCCAGGACTAGCACCAAATAAACAAACAAAAGCCTGAATAAACTGCTCAACCAGCACTCTGCCTTTTTTGTTCCCCTGTAATTAGCAAACCTTTTCTTCGAAGAAAGATAGCCTTCCAGAGATTAATTCCTTTGGGGTTAGATCATGCTAGAAATACTGGCTGTATGCTAGAACACTGTCTCATGGTTAACCAAGCAGTATTCAGCAGAAACAGGCAGCTAACCCCCATCCACAGTGTGGAGACTATCTCTTTGCATCAAACTGATTAGTCACCTAGTTATGAAACAGAGAGATAATATCAGAGGCCCTAAGATGCTCTAGGAAGTCGAGTACTGACAGTTTACACCTTTAATCCTAGCTTCCCAGGTGTCTGCGATCTGAGGATCACCATTTTAAGCAGGTCCAGGCAGGAAAGTCTGTGAAAGTCTCACCTCTAATAAATTACTCAGAAAAAGACCCAAATGATGCTGTGTCTCAAGTGGTAGAACACCAGTCTTGAGCAGAAAGAGGCTCAGGGACAAAGGCCTAGAACCAGGGGGAAAAAACTAGACCCTCTAAGAAGTTTCCATGTTCTGGAAGCTATTATGCCTTCTATTTCATTTAAATCCAAGAAACTTCCACTCTGCTGGCAGTTCCAGAGTTACTGCTGAGGCTTAGGGAGAAGCTGTTATGAAAAGTTGAGGCTGTTGCTAAGCAAACGAAGTCTCTAGGAAGCAGCTGACAGAGGAAAAGCAACACCTGGTTAAACTGAAATTGACATGAGAGCTCCTCTAGGCTTTTCACTGCTATTGTCAGGGTTAGAGATCCACTGGCCTAGCAGAGAAAAGGCAATAAGCAATAAGCACAGAGGATTGCAATTCCCCCAATGAGCATTTTCCCACCAGTACCCAGCAATCTGGAAAATTACCAAAGGGAGCAAATTTTATTTGAATCTTCGGATATGACAGTGGTCTCAATGGACCTTTAACACCCTGTACCATTTGTCCTTTTGAGGAAGCAGCTTCTACAACTGAGGGTCCCAAAGAACCTAGCTCCTCCCTGTCAGGGAGGGCTTCCAGCCCTGATGGAGTTGTAGACAGGGCACCCAGTATCTAGGGTTTAGATGTTTACAAAACTGAACAGCTCAGAAGAGCCTGCCAGCTACCTTGACTAACTTTGAGAGTCATACTACATCCTTGCTACTCTGCCAGGTATGGTGAAAGACTCAGAATCTCTGGTGAGGTCCTTGTATTCTCACTTTCTTACCAAGTTACCAGGTTCCATATTACTGTGATGCATAAAAGGGATACCTATTTAAAAAAATACTGCAGTCAGGCACCCTGATATATGCCTGCAATCCTATTCAGGAGACTGAGCTTTAAGGCTTGTGGTTCAAAGCCAGCCTGGGGAGGAAAGACCATGAGACCCTTAATTCTATTTCCCTACACAAAAAATGTTAAAGTGGAGCTTTGGCTCAAGTGCCGGAGGCACTGTTCAAGTTACAGAGCTGGCATGCCCACAAGCCCAAGAGCACACATGGGTATGCGTGCATGTGCACACACACACACACACACACACACACACACACACACACACACACACACACAAGATAGTGGGACCTGGTGCAATAATGTGAATCTGTAAACTCAGCTACACAGAGGTAGTAGGATGGTGGTCAGAGGCCAGTATGAAAATATGAAGAGAAAAAGCACAGCACTTTGTTCTAAAGAAGAAAGTAAAAGCAAAAGGCCTGAGAGCAAGGTTCAAGTGATAGAGTACTTAAGAAACTTAAAGAACTTTGATGTAGTTCTTAATGCCACAAAAGAAAATAAGAAAGAAGAAAAAGAGATAAAGAGAAAGATAAAGGAAGGAAGGAAGGAAGGAGGGAGGGAAGGAGGGAGGGAGGGCAGGAAGAAAGGAAGGAAGAAAAAGAGAGAGAGAAAAAGAAAGAAACAAAGGAAAGAGAAATAGAAACAAAGAGAGAGAGGAAGAAAGAGAAAGAAAAATAAAGAAAGAAAGAGGAAAGGAAGAAAAGAAAGGAGGGAGGAAGGGAAGAAGAATGGAAGGAAAGAAAGAAAAAATAGACAGCTGAACATGAGAACATGTGAAATGTAGTTGCACAAATTCCAAACGTGGAGATAGTTCAAAGGAAAGATGGACTAGGTGTAGTTGAAAGAGCCAGTTAAAGTTATCTAGTAGAACTTGGCATTGAGGCAGAGAGATGAGTCAAACTGGACAGTATGGAGAACCATACAAGGGAAGATTCCACATGGAAATAAAGAGCAAGAGATGGCTAAACTTTTGCATTGCTCTATTTTTGCCTGCTTCCAATATCCATTAGCAAAAATATAGAAAATATTGGTAAAAGTTCCTAGCTTTGGCTATCAATGCCCCGCTAGAACTCTCAGGCCTTCAGATAGGCCTTCAGATCTCTTGAAATACATCTCTTTTATGCTCCTTTCATAAACATGTAATACCTAAGGACAAGAGAAGGCACTTCTTGTTTGCCTCCTTAACTGAACTCGACTCTCTTTCCTTTATCACAGAGCAGCACTTCCTGAGGAAAAGAACGCAATATATAATGGAAATGAATACAAAGGGAGAAAGAGAACTGCATTCTATGACCTAGTGCTTTAGCAAAAACCCAGTGACGGGGGTTAAACAAATCCTTTACAATAATGTGGCAGAGTATCAAACAGTCCAGGTCAGGCCCCAATCCTACAAGAACAGGTCTAGGAAATCATGCTCTGCCAAGCATTAAATGTGTAGCATTGAGTGTCTTGCTTTTGACCCTGTAAATCAATTCTCCATCCTTCTTCAATCTGCCGCACACCCAGGAGACTCACCTGACTGCAAACCTAAACCAGACCCACTTATCTAGCTCCAGGCTGGATTCTTCTGGTAGGGGGGTACCCATTGGAGGCGAGAAAGGAGAATTGGGGCTATTCATTCCTTGGATTCCCTCCCTGCTAGGCTGAAGTTATCTTTAGTGGATATATTCCTTGATAAAGGCTATGCCACTTCCCATCTGTTCTCTCTTTTCATGTCCACCGATCTAAAGACATTTATAACCACTCCATATGCCCTTGACCTTCTGGGCCAAGTGTCTCACAATTTCTGGGTGGTTTTCCTTAACCCTCAGAACATCATTGTTCTGAACTTTCCAAGAAACTCGTTAGCTCTTTTCAGGTTATGCTGGCTACTTCTTACAAAACCTCTGACTAGAGCATAGGTGGTTGAGTTTTGGAGGTATCAATAGAATACTGAGCAGGAGGTGACTAGCCTGTCAACAATGCATTTAACAGGGGCTGGGAGCATGTCCTAGTGGTAAGAGTGCTTGCCTAGCATGCATGAAGCTCTGGGTTCGATTCCTCAGTACCACATACACAGAAAAGGCTGGAAGTGGTACTGTGGCTCATGTGGTAGATCTCTAGTTTTGAGAATGCCTGAGGATAGTGCTTAGGTCCTGAGTTCAAGCCCCAGGACTGGCAAAAAAGAAGCATTTAAGAGACAGCCAATCACAAAACATTTAAATGTTCTAGTAACTCCTATAATAGCACCAGGGTTCTGCAACTGACATAGGTGGATACTGTCTCACCAGTCCTATCAATGTTATCTACTTTTGTCTTTCTTTTACATATGAAAACAAACTATGGCTCAGGAAGGTAAAAAGAAATGGCCCACTACAACTTTGCTGTCTGCAAGGATGTTTTTGGTTGTTGTTGATTGTTTTCCAATCCTGGGGCTTGAACTCTGAACCTGGGCACTGTTCTTGAGCTTTCTCAAGGCCAATGCTCTACCAGTAGAGCCACAGCACCACTCCCAGCTTTTACTGTGTATGTGGTACCTAGGAATTGAACCGATGGCTTCGGGCATACTAGGTGAGCACTCTACCACTACACTAGGACATGCTCCTGGTTGCTATTGCAGGGTTTTTGCACAACAGTTTACAAATCTCTTTTAGGGTGCTAAAAGTCATATAATATTATAAATCATGGTATATACAGGAAATATGTAAGAAATTTTTTGAAAGGGTCAGAATCATGACTGTAATTACATTCATTACCTATGTTTTGTTGTTGGTGGTGGTATTTATTTGTTGTTTTCTAAGCTACCACCTCAATGAATTTATTCTTTATCTTCTTAGGTTTGTGTTCAGTTTCACTGCTGATTAAAAAATTAAAGGGCAATATAGTGTTTATTCTAGACAGAGCAAGTTTATTCAAAAGCAAAAGAAGAGAATAGCAAGAGTCAGTGAAATGAACTCCTGTGCAAGGATTGGGTCCCAGAGAGGATATCTGCAGTCTATTTCATGGGGCCTGCTATATAAAAGGCCCCTTCCCTTTCCTGTGGACATAAACAGCAGGGAGTCCTGTGACTGAATCCCGCATCTCTGCATGCCTCTTGCTGTGTCATTTCCTCCCCAAGACAGAGTTAGTCCCAGCCACCAACTTCTACTTAGTAGGGGAGGCATACCATTCCTTCAGCCAGCCAATATTCTAGTAGAGACCTCACCTAATGCTTAATCTATGGGGTTGTTGGCATTTGGTGGGTGTCTATTAATAAGACCCTGTCCATTCTATATGTGAGAAGTCTTGTAAACAAGGTGATCATTTAGTGTTTCATAAGAAGACGAAATAAGTAATTTGTTTTGATCAGCAGATAATCACAGATGGACTCTGGGGTCCATCTGGCCATTTAGATCACTTCAGTATCTCCAGTCACTACTGGATCAGAACTGTTAATGTTCAGTATTATCCTGTGTACATCAATGTTTTGATCTCCTGGAGAATCATGTCTGCCTCAACTGGTCCTTAGAGAAAAAAAAGCAAAAAACAAAACAAAAAAAACACCTCGGGCTAGCTGACATAAAACCCTCAGGACAAATTCTACCTTTTGCAACATTGTATACACAGGGGACCTTTCTGTGATATATAAGAAGAAAGGTAAAAACCACCAACCTAGAGGAGCTAAACCTCAGGAAAAGGGCTATGAAGACCTGAAGTCACTCTAACAAAAGCTCATCTATCATTGCATCTGCTTTGTTTTGTTTTAATACTAGGATTTTATTTTTTTTTGCATTACACTTATTACTGTACCGATTAAGCCATGTCTCCAGACATTTTTTGGTTTAGTTGATTTTTCAGATAGGGTATTACACTTTTGGCCCAGGGTCAATTTCAGACAGTAAGCCTCTCATTTTTATCTCCCCAGTAGCAGGATTTTCTCCCTCTGTTCCTCCCTCCTTCCTTCTTTTCCTCCCCCTACCACTGTGTCTGTGTCTGTGTCTGTGTCTGTGTCTGTGTCTGTCTCTCTTTCTTGTACCAGTGAATTCAGGACCTTGAGCTTTCACTTGGCTTTTGTTGTTGTTGTTCAAGACTAGTGCTCTGCCACTTGAGTTTTTCAATGGTTAAAGAAGATGAGTCCCACAAACATTTCTGTGCCATCTGGCTTCAAACTGTGCTCCTAAGTAGTGAAGATTGTGGATATGAGCCATGACACCCAACTGCCATCAGTATTTATTCTTGTCACAACATTCATAGGGTATCCATAGGCGTGAATCGGAGGCCATTGGTTATATATTTTGGTACTCGGATGAAGAATACGGGGGATCCAGGTACAGTGCCATGCAAATTTTGAAACAATGTTGAATCCCTTTTCACTACTTCTACCAGATTTTCCAGTGGCTCCAAAAGGTACAAATATACCTTCTTCTACTGGTGTAGGGCATATCGGAAGAACAGATACACTGCTAGAACCATGTTGTTGCTGGAATTGGAGTTTCAGAGGAACATCCCATTAGAAACCAGCTATATTAGAAAGGGACAAGACCTAGACATTTTCTAAAAGAGATGAGAGATAACAGTACATTAAGGACAACAATCACTCATCATATGGTTTTTGTTTCTATATCCTGATGGTCCTTTCATTTAGTGTCATTCTATGTGGCCTTATGTATCTAGGTTTTTTTCTATTGTAAATCTCTGATAGGAGAGCCCAAGATTTCTACTGATTATGACAAATGAGGGAAACCACTGAGCCTATGTTCCTTCGAGTCTGACTTATTACACTTAATATGAAATCTAATAACAACAGATGCTGGAGGGGATGTGGACAGGAGAGATCACTACCCAATCGTCCAGAGATGGACATACTAAATCCACTTGCACAACGATGTTCATTGCAGCACTATTTACCATAGCAAAGATATGGAACCAACTCAGATGCACCTCAGTTGATGAGAAGATCAACAAGATGTGATTTTTGTACACAATGGAATTCTATGCTGCTGTCAGAAAGAACGACATCACCCCATTTGTAAGGAAATGGAAAGACTTAGAAAAAAATCGTATTAAGTGAAGCAAGCCAGACTCAAAGGAACATAGTCTCAATGGTTTCCCTCATTTGTCATAATCAGTAGAATCCTTGAGTATTTTTACTCACTTGTGCCATATAGCTCTAATTCCAGCTTTCTTTGCTTCATAATTGGAGATAGGAGTCGTATGGATGGATCTTCCTGCCTGGGCTGGTTTTGAACAGTGGTCCTCATATCTCAGCCTCCTGAGCGGCTAGGATTACAGGTGTGAGCCACTAGCACTTAGCTGCAGTAGATTTATTAAGTGCAGTATCTCTGCCCAGAAAGGAGCTTAAATTCTGATTCTCCTAAGCCATTTAGTTATTATAATCGACAGATCCCCGAGGCAAAGAAGGATAATCATTTTAAAGAACCTACAAGTCCCTGAACAAAAGGTCATCCATGACCACAAAAACAGTAATGCTTCAGTCCCCGTTGCCAAGGCTTTTACAAGAGTTAAACACCAGCTGTTCCTATGGAGATCCATAGGAATATGTGTAACATTTTTTTAAAATCACAGAACAGGGGCCAGAGAAGGTAGATTCTGAATAAAATAAAAGCACCTGTGATGGAGTTTCCTGAGTGACAGGAAGGGTCAACACAAGTCCGCATCAGCACAAACTTAGGCTCAAGGATTACATACAGTATTGATTAAGCCGCAGCACTCCATGGCCAGTCCATGGTGGGAAAAGTTTGTATAAGGACAGCAAAATGACCTAACTCTCTGAGTACAAACATGACCTCTATTGAGAAGAGTATATACATATATATGTATATATATTATATATATATACTTTTTCTGCTGCAACAAATTAACATGCACTCATTGTCTTAAGGCACATTCATTTTTTAAAATAGTTTTACAGATAAACTCAAAAAATTTTCAGTACGCAGAGTATTGACAGGTCTTCCTGGAGCCATGTTTGGATAAGGCAGGTAAACTCTGTGGTCATGCTGAAAGCAAGACTGTGAATCCCAGTACTTTTTCCAGAGGTCCTTGCCAGGGTCATTCAAGGCTTTCCAGCTCCTGGTCGGTACTGTCCCTCTGTCAACTCCTTTTCCTCACCCTCACAAATGTCCAAAAGTAATAATCGTCTCTTGTATGCCAAATGAAACAGTGCGGTGGTGATTAAATCGATGTATACATGCCTAAGAGAAGAATGAGCAACCTGTGTAGAACCTAAAGTTGAGAGCATGGATAAACATGACCTCTGCTCTGTGGAACGGAAGGCCATCGGCATGAGCAACAGAACCATCTACACAGAGAATGCTTGGTCTGATCTAGGGCTCCTGAAAAGAAGGGATCTCCTATGGTCTGCCATCATGGCCAAATCCTAGTGACAAGAGAACTGGCTGGGAGGAAAGTGACTCTAATTTGTATTTATGAATTATGGATCAAGCGGCTTGGAGACTAAGTATGAGGTCTCACTGCAGTGCTAACAGGGCATTCAACTGGTAAAAACCTCTCTGCTGCCCAGACAAGCAATAATCAATTGTAGCTGAGACAGGACACATGAGTCAGCAGGAATGATAGGAGGCCAGAAGGAAGCTGCTGTTCTTTCTCCTTTGGGAAGTGAATTCTTTGATCTTGGATAATTGAGGAGGGATGGCCCTTAATAAACAAAGAGATACTCCTTCCTTTTATTGTAGGTGGACATTATAGTTCTCGAGTAACCAATTGGGTAAAACATTATGGGGGTGTGTTTGCAAATGGAACTGATGGAATGTGTCATGACATTACATTCAGATCCGTCCCATCTCCAATGCATCATAGCAAATTACTATCAAATTGGAGTATTCCTTTTTTATCTGTGTGGTAGAGGGTCTGGTATTTAATTTTCTTTCAGCATGGGAGGTCCAAGAATTATAAGTTATGACTAAGGGAAGTGGGGTTGTAGAGATAATAGTCTTCAATTTCTTCTCCAGAAAAGTACGTAGAATGCTTTCAGAAGTCTAAACAATGACCCTGGTGGTACAATTTCCTGTCTTTCCATATCAAAACCAAGGCACAGGTTCTGGCCATAGTTAGATTACATCAGATCATGAATCACCCTTCTCTATGGAATAATTGCAGACTCTGCTATTCTTATTCATAAGTTGACATTAATTAATCTTACAAGAAAGATAGAATGTTATTAGCATGCATCACTGTACACCAAACATAACATGAAAATCATGGTATTAATCTATTATTAACTCTTTGAGGTAAGGCCTCAAAAAATATGTTTTTCTCTGAAGAAGGGATCTGAGGAGACTCAGTTGTGTGTTTGGTGATGTAGAATGAACACTTCTGGGTCACGCCATCTTATCCCTGAATCTCACTGGGGAAATAACAGAGACACAATCTAAACAGTGAATCAATCACAATCAAGTAACCACTATTTACACACTGGACAAGCAAGAGGTGTTCAGACAAAAGGGTTGTTCTGCTTTTGCTTAAGTATCTTATTGCAGCCTGAACAAGAACACAAGTACCAACTCTAAAATCTCTAGGGCTGAAGTCCCCACTTCTGTGACACAAGTAGTTTTCAACTGTTGGCTCATTAATGATGCCCCAATCTACATCGAGGCATGGTACAAGCAATTCATTGGTAATAATAAAGGAAAAATTTTTTCCAATTGTTTCTTTATTTATAGTCGCCACTGCCTGGCAAGAGACAGCAGCACAACTCTCACATGCCACATAGCTTGTAGTGGGATATTAAGAATCTCTATTCCAAGTTCCAGTTTGAACAACTTTTAGCTGGTATGGCCTCCAGCAAGCAGCCACTACCAAGTTAGTCAGCCACAGATAGGGAGTGCCATCTCCTCACTAATTCAGATCTTCTCATCCTCGAGAAAGCCATTACTCTGGGCCAGTCTTCTCACCTTTCAGCCACCTTTTATATTTGTGTCTGAAACTCATAGCCTGCCAGCAGAAATCTTATTGTATCCTGAACACCTTTCACACAGTTTGTACATTATCCCCTGACTTTCCCTGACACAGCATCTCTCCTGATTCCTAACCTGCTGCTTTATTTTTTTCCTCACTGACCCCCACAGAAACTCTGACACAGGCTTTTTGCTCCTATGTCTACCTTAAACTTGCTCTTCTTTCTTCGAAACCCAGAAACTGTGGTATTCAGCTGACCCTCTGACCAGTTCTTTTGGCTGAAATTCACCATATTTGCTTCATTTTCCTTCCCTGGACCTCATCTTCCAGATCTGAGTGATGGGTTCACCTTGTTATCTCAGATGGGTGCTGAGATGGTAGAAAAGACAAAAAGGAAAGGAATCATTGTGGTTTCCACAGCACGTTGGATGAGTACAGTTAGCATAATATACCAATGACTATGTTTTCTATAGAATATTTTATATATCCAGAACAGAGGTATGCCAGGACACCAAACACAAGGAAATGATAAGAAGGAAATATTAATATGCACAAATACTACATGTTGATTAAAAATTAGTTAAGATTTAAAAAGGAGGCCTCAGCTGCTAATTGAATTTTTTATGTTATCTTTTTGTTCTATAGGTAATATAGGGAAGGGTATGCCAGAGATGAGGGAAACCATAGTCAAATTCATAACAACTAGAGACAGGCTTATCCATTTGAAAAACTACATCATTTTGACCAGCCAGGAGATAGAAACAATGAAGAAGAGAGGGAGACAGAGAGAGAACAGAGACAGAAAGAGAGAGAGATGAGAGACAGAGACAGAGACATACAGAGAGAAAAAGAGAGAGAGAGAGAGAGAGAGAGAGAGAGAGAGAGAGAGAGAGAGAGAGAGAGAGAGAGAGAGAGAGAGAGAGAGAGAGAGAGGAGAGAGAGATTTAATACCCTATTTTTGTCCTTTGTCTGGTTTTGCAATAGGGCTTTTGAACATTTTGGCATTTGTGTGTGTCTCCTGTATGTGTCTTTACTAGTTGTATTAGAATTTGCTTCTTTCCCCTGCTATGAAAAGGGTATAGACTGTGTACGTATCTTTAGTATACACTACTTAACATTGTACACAATCACTGAGTTCACAGAATTATATCTGTAAAGAAATATATAACGAACCATGTTCCAACTGATAGATCATAGTTTATAAACTCTAGCAACTGACCAAATTCACACCCTAGAATACAGATTTTGTGAACCTTTTCAATGCTTACTCTGGAGAATCTTGTGCAAGGAGTTTGTGACTAGGGCTAAAGCTCTGTGTGACTTTATTGGTTTATAGCTCATAAGGTGCTTTTTCAGCTACATGACTTTATTAAATCTTCTACATCAAGTTGGGGAGGCGTGAGAAGTTTAGGTCTTATTAAGAACACGATGCAGGGTCATACTACAAAAAAGAAGCGGAATCTGAACTTAAATTGGGATCTGTGGTTCTGAGCACAGGGACTCTTCAGTGCTTCATGCTGCCTCTAGATGTCAATGAGTACATATGACATCAAAGGGAATGTAGTTAACAAGTGAAGTTGGTTACATGGCACCATTTTTTTTTAAGTCTAAGGTAAAAGTTGTCTCTCTGAGTCTATGTAGGAATTGCCCATGAAATTGGCAATGCTTTCAATCTTTTTCCACTTCTGCCATTGGTCAGATCTTTATATTATGTCTAGTCTTTCAAGAGAGATACACAGAAATGCAAAAGGCATTCAGCCTATTCTATCTGATCTAGGACAAAATATTATGAGCAGAATTGTGTTCATCTTCTCCACAGAGGTCATCATTCACAGGATATTAACACAGAGCCACATGACAAATAAAAACTAGGCCTGAGAACAAACTTGTTGATCATGAGAGCCGACACAGGCGGGGAATGTGTTTTCAAAGCAGGATATGAAATCTCTATCTCTACAGACTTCAACAATAGGAGAAATTTTGTTCAAAGTCAGTTGAAAAGCCGTGAGGGAGAAGGGCATATAAAATTAGTCCTCCTCTCAATGGATCCAGGCCGTGTATGTCAATGGCCCTTTGGGGCTTAGCATGACCTTATTATTTACATTCATCTATACACCCATCTTATTTTCTTATGTGTTTTGTTACATACATGCTAATCTGCTTTACTTTCAATATGGCTTTTTTGTAGAAACATGAAGTAAATTCTAGGTTTCCATTCTCAAAGGAAAAATCTAAGGTTGGATATTCCTTTATTATGTCCCTTCATATCAGTGTAGAATGTTGTGTTCCTTGAGGGTGCCTAACCAATTTCAGAATTGACATTTTCCCATGTGACTGTATTATGTCGTCCTATGACTGATGGTCATAAGGGCTCCCTCCTCTAAATCTCCCTACTCTAAATCAAATATACTTGCCAGAGAACGGGGACAATGCAAAAATGTTAAATTTCCATGTCTTCGTGGCTCCAACCCTCTTGTTGCTCTTTAACAACTTTATGAGCATCATATACTAAAGCCCAGACAAATTTGCTTAGGAAAGAGAGACCACGTGTTGAACTAAGAAGTGTTAAACTATTTCACCTGTGCTAGGCTTTCGATGTAAACCAATGCACCTACTTTTCAGACACGGATAGAGTCATCCAAATTCCAGGCAACTGGCCCACTTACCTCAGTCATAGATGAGAATGCATGGATGCTTTACATCACGAAACTTACGAGAGATTGTTATATAACTTCACACAACAGTCTATAAACTTAGAAGCAACTTGATTTGTTTCTAAACTCTCTCCTTACTTTTCCTTAGCAATAGCTATAATAAATTTCATGAATATATCCTGTACTTTAATCTCTTTTTTGTACTTTAATTACAATAAAAACAATCTGCCACAAAATATTCAACATTCACTCATAGCTCATTTATTGGGAATCCACTATCTAACAGACCCTGTGAGTTATTTGAAATACAAAGTATAAAAAACAGTGAGCATTGTTTCTTCATGTTCTCTCATTCTATCAAGAAATGCACACTAACTGGATAATGAACTCTATATTATATACAGAACTGTTGAGTAGAAAAGATTTTGTTTCCTTATCTCTTGCGAAGGACAGACTAAGAAGATTTTAAAAAATAGACTCTTTTAATGTAATTCCTACGTCAAAACATGACATGGAGCATCTCCAGAAACAGAGAGGCCTAATAGTATATTTCTGATTACTTATTTATTCATTTTTATCTATTTATTTATTTGACAATCATGGAGGAAGATAAAAGAACATGATCCAATGAGAATAGAATTGGGATACTTAGCAAGGCCTATGTATTTAGATGCTTCCCTACTTTCCAGATGACAGGCTTTCCTTCAGGAATAAGAGCACAGCTGGGAATAATGTACATTGACAGTTTCTGAGTTGACTAGGTTTTTTGGTTTTCTTTAGGGGAGAAGGTGCAAAATAATGTCTTCCTAGTTTTTGAATCATCAAGGTAGGCTTCAATTAGGTGCAATTTGAGGGAAAAAAATTGGAGGACACAAGGAGGTCTGGAAATGCCCAGCAAGAAATGACTTTTTTCAAGTTCATGGAGAAGTTAAAGAAGTAGAACTCTCTGAATTCCACATTTTCTGTTCAACTAGAAGTGTGTTTTGAAAGAAATAAAAATGCCAAGGCCTCCAAAATATTTGGCACAAGCAATAGGTAAAACTTCTATGAAATGGGATGAGAGAGACTGAGAGGAAGTAGGTTGGAGGGAGCTTATCAGGACATGAGAAAAATCAGCGTGTTGTGTAGACATCCAAATAGAGACATTGATGTGGGATTTCATGTTCAAATTGATGTTTAGTTAGAAAAACAATAGTCTTGGAGAGTTCAGAGAAGATGGCAGAAGGATAACAGGAACCAACTAAGATCTCTCTGAAGAATCAGATTCTTAGGGATCCACCAGGAGTTACATGTCTAGAGAATCATGCCAAGTAAGCTATAACTATAAAGAGATTTATACCAAAGAAGAAGATGATAAAATGCCTGCATCCGTATGCAGTATTGACCACCTGCCAGTGGTTGTGGAAGGGACAGCTGCTGCACTAGCAGAGCGAATGCTTACAGCAGGCTGAAATAGTCACCCAAGCAGAGGTGGTAGCCAAGCCCAGGGGTTTTCCATAAACCTCCAGCACTAGTTTAAAGGAACAAGAGTCCACAGCCCAGCCACACACACCGCCTAGGGAGAGGCATCCCTACCCCTCAGCAGGGAACAAAGACAAGCCTAACTTTCCAGACATATTTGCAGCCTACAAGAGGTCTGAGGAGTACCCTAGAATTACAAAACTAAAAATCTCTAAAATTTCACTAAACAAATTGGACAGGTAGCAAAAGCTGTGGGTGATTTTAGGAGGAAGATCTCAGGAGTTTAGCTCACCTCAGTGTCAAACTACTTGATTCCAGTGGAAAGCCATTGATTCCAGATTTGTGGTTGAACCACCCACAACCAAGTGCACTGCAGAGCTTCTAGGCAGCAGATCCTGGCCACCTCTGCTTCCTCCTCCTTCCTGTTTTATCATACAAAGCAACTCCCCGCCGCCCCCCCCCCCACTAAATATGACGGGGAGGATGCCTGCAAAGACTCCAAGTTTGTAAGGCCAGACTTTATTCTGGCCATTGTAACAAACTGATTTGAGAATCATCTGCTTACTTTAAGTTATAAGTAAGGAACAGACAGGCCTGAGTAGTGGAATCTAGGTAACAGCCACATTCCCATATCAAGAAAGCTTCTGAATCCAGCTATACCACAATGAAATCTGGTCACTGCAAGGAATCCAAAGACTCCACTAAGTGACTGACTAGGCGACACCTGGAGGTAAAAATTCCCCCAACACATTGAAGAAAGTTTTGTTTCATTCTTCTTAAGTCTTGCTCTTTTTTTCTTCTTTAGCATCGCTGTTCTGTTAGTCTTGGATATACAGTCTAGTTGTGTGAACACTTAATTCTGTCTATGTTTCTGAATGCTCAATTTTCAATTTCTCTATTTGTCTTGCTATTTTTTATTTTATTATCAATATTATTTACATATAATTTGTTTTTAAATTTTATTACATTGTAGGTCTTAGATTTCTCCCTTCCAAAACTCTCTTTTTGTTTATTCCTCTATTCCTGCTCCTCATTTTCGTTTTCATTATACCTCTTAATATTTATTTTAATTTCACTAGAATTTGTTTTCATTCATTTCTTATCTTTTTCTCTTTCTTCCTTTTCTTTAGTCTATTGATCCCTAGTTGTTTGTCTGTGAATTAGACTGTATTTGTTTTCATTGTGAATCTAATTGGATCATCCTATTATCCTTCTGGTTTGGATTGTTTTATTGCTAACAACATATTTCCTCACTGGCTACAAATATACATAATCTTTCCTGAGCCATAATACCCCTCCCCAAACACAGAAAAGGAGTATTTAGATTTGAATAGGGGAAAACCTATCTATGATTTTGAACCTCTAAATTCTGTACAATTACAAGGCTTTAGGTTGGTTTTTACTTTAAATTGTTTTCTGTTGTGGTTTTGTATTTGCTTTTGTTTCCAAATAGGTAGAGCAAACCATAGAAACACAAGAACTATACAAGTAAAGGAACCTCAAGTCTCATACAAAATAATCAGACAATAGTGAAGTCAATGAAAGATCTAGAAGATAGGTCTCAAAAATGAGTTAAAAGCAATGCTGATAAATAGGTTGAAAAAAAAGACAGAATGTCTTCATAAGGCTATGCAGGAGGATGATGAGACTAACCAAAGATTATTAGAGGAATTCATGACATCCACAAACAGATAGCTTAAAAAGTTTCAGTAAAGGGAAGGGAGCCCAAGTAAAAATTAGTTACCCAGCTAACAAGTATGAGAGAAGACAGAAAAATCAAGTCAAGGACGAAGTGTATATAAGACCTAAAATAAAATTTCAATAGAGATTGATACAATCAGTGATCAACTAGAAGACAAGGAAATAAAAACAAACTGGAAAGTATTCACTGCAGTTAGACAACACAAAATACAGAGTCTCTTGAATTGAAGATAGAATAGCTATTTTAGAGGAAAAAAAATAATTATGCAGAACAAATCCAAAAAATAAGAAGAGTCCTTACAGGAATTCAGGACTCAGAGGATCTAATATGAAACTAATTGGTACTGAAGATGAACACAAGAAGCATGCTGAAGGAATAGGTGCATATTCAACAGAATTCTAGCTGAAAACTTCCTTACCATCCAAAACGCTAGGCCCATTGAGATACAAAAAAAAACAACAACAACAAAAAAAAACTTTTCCAATCCCAAACAAATCAGAATAGAACAGATTAGAACATCTCACCATCACATTGTAATCCATACAGGATCAATAGAGACCAAGGAAAAGATCCTTAAAACTTTCAGGAAAAAAGATTAATTACTTATAAAAGAAATCCAATCATAATAACTAAAGATTTCTCATCTAAGACTGAAAACAAAAAGAGCTTGGAATGAGGTTTGCCATGCCTTAAAGTCAACTACTAACCAAGAATCATGTACCTAGTTAAGCTCTCCTTCATAACTGAGGGACAAATAAAAACCTTTCACAATGAGGAAAACTTGAGACAATTTATCTCCCTCAAACCAGCATTACAAAAGATATACTCTATATAGAAAAATCCAAGAGGACACAATATTGGCAGAGAAACAGCTCCTTACCAGAGAACCAGATAAATATTGTATAAAAGATGAGGACCGACCTTAAGAAGGTGGATAACAGGAGAAATTATCAAACAATCCTCAATCCTAACTCTCAATACTTATGGACTTAACTCTCCAATTAAATGTCATAGATTGACAAGTTGGGTAAGGTTCATCCATCTGCTGTGTTTTGAAGGATATATTTTCCCTACAAAAACCAACATTCTGAAAGTGAAAGGTTGGAATAAAATCTAACAAGCAAATGGTCCCAGTAGATAGGCCAAAGTTGCAATACTAATATCAGATAAAATAGACTTCAAATTAAAAGAAGTGAGAAGGGACAAGAAAGAGATTACAAACTAATAAAGTGATCTCTCCTACAAGATTACAAAACAATTCTAAATATACACCAAATGATGGAGCACCATTTGTTCAACTTCATTGAATAAATGTTACTTATCCTAGAACACACATCTATACAAACACATTGATTGTTGTGATCTTAACACATCACTGTTGCCTCTGGATAGATCAACCTGGCAAAAACTTAACAGAAAAGATTCAGAACTAAATGATTGCTTTCAATAAAGAGACTTAACCGACATTTACATAATATTTCACCCAATAGCATGAGAATATATATTCTTCTCAACAATACATGGAACATTCTCCAAAATAGATCATGTATTGGGCCACAGAGCTAATCTGTGCAAATTCAGAAATAATGAAATTATTCCTTGTATTCTGTCAGATAACAACAGAGTAAACTTAGAACACCAAAAGCCACAATACAATATTTTCTAACACATGGAGACTGAACAACACACTGAAGAATGCCACTGGTTCATCAAAGAGAACAGAATTAGAAACATTTATAGAATTTCACGCAAAGTATCAGCTCCTCTGGGACACAGCAAAGGAGCAAAAGCAGAACTCAGAGGAAAATTTATAGCTCTGTGTGTCTAAATCAACAAACTGGAAAAATCTGAAATCAACAAATTAATAATGCACCTTAAGCTCCTTGAAAAAGAGAAACAAGCCAAACCCCAAACCAGTGCATGGAAACAAATACTCAAAATTAAGTCAGAAATAAATTCATTAGAGATTTTTAAAAAATCAAATCAACAAAACAAAGAGTTGGTTGTTTGAAAAACAACAAAATTGACAGACCCTTGTCTAATTTGACCAAAGAAAGAAGAGAACACACTCCAACAAATAAAATTAGAGATAAGAATAGGAAATTACAAGAGAAACAAGCAAGATCCAGATCATTATAGGGGAATACTTTCAAACATTTATGCTAACAAATTGGAGAATCCAGAAGAAACAGAAGAATTTCTAGCAGATATTGATATACCCAAACTGAACTAGAGCAACTTCCCCAAAGAAAAAACAAGAATGGCCAATATACACATGATGAAATAGTCAACATCTCTGGCCATACAAGATATGCAAATCAAAAGAACATTGAAACTCCACCTCATCTGAGTTATAATAGCCATTATCAAGAAAACTAACATAACAGATGTTGTCAGGGTTGTGGCCAAATAAGAACACTACTATACTGTAAATGGGACTGTCGACTTGTTCAACCAGTCCTGAAAGCATATTATTGAGGTTCTTCAAAAGATGAAACATGGACCTACCCTTTGACCCAGCTATCCAATCGACCACAAACCAATGGACCAGCCAGTAGCATGACTATGTTCATTGTAGCATTGTTTACTATAGCCAAGATAAAATCAGATGTCCTACAATGGATGACTAGATCAGGAGAATGTAGTGTATATACACAGAACATTCTATGATTCCATCAGAAAAATGGCATTGCCCCATGTATAAGGAAATGGGAAGACTTGGAAAAAAGTACACTTAGTGAAGCAGGCTATTCCCAAAGAAAGAAAGGATACACTTTTTTTCCTCATTTGTAATCTTTATAATATACCTACAAGTAAACCCGGGAACATAAATGACAGATAATTACATTGGACCTGATTAATTAAATAGCAGTCAACACATTCACACAGTAAGAACAAAGCAATATATCTGTAGGAGAGCATGGCAATGGCTCAATAGCTATGTGCCTATGACCACATAATATGATGTCTCACCCCAAGAAATGGAAGCAAGAGGGTTTCCTTTTCTTCTTTGCTTCTTTCTTTCTTTGATTTATTCCCTTCTGCCACTTTTTATGATTTCTCTACCCCTTGTCTTGTACACAAGTTTATCATCTGTTTTGGAAAGAGGAAGGGGAATTGCAGAAACAGTGAGAGGAAGGGTGAACCAATTCAGCAGTGAAACCCACTAGATACTATTTAGAATAAAATTTAAACATAAGAGGAAATGAAAAGTCTTACTGATGATAAAATTGTGAGACTACTGCTGTCCCTGTTATTAAATAGACTAGAACAGTCATGAGATTAAGATCAGGGCACAAGGCTACACTCCAAATTTAGAGGAAATCAAGAAGACAAGGTAAACAAAGACAAGGATGAAAAGAATCTGGTTAGGAGAGCAATGAAGGATGTGCAAGGATGAGAAAATCATGTAACCAGAATTACCAAATGTGGCCTACAGTTCAGGACAATGGATCAACTGGTTTTGATTACTGTAGGTATTACTTACAACTGTAGGATGTTATCTACAGTAGAACAATGGTAAAAACCTCTCTGCAAGATCTGAAGAGAAAGCTACAGGTTGAATATAGATAACTCTTTGCGTTTTGTTTCAAATGAGATCCCAAATCAGAGTCGATTATCTTTTAGGAAGGGGAAAGAGAGGGAGAGGGACAGAGAAGGTATTATGTTTCCATGCTGGTGGGCAATATTACAATAATAATTATATGGAGGACACTTTGGATAGTGTCAATAAGGAATTTTTTCCATATATTTTTTATTGTAATGAATAGAAGGGTTACATGATATTGGCCAGATAGATGGTGTATTAATTCACCTACATTGATACCCTTTCACATGTCTTGGTCCCCATTTCCATCCCCACCCCACCCCTCATCTTGTTTTCCCCCCTTCCCTATCCAATTTCAAATAACCAAATACAAATATATCCTATATATCAGATAACAAAGTGAGATACTGTAACAATATGAGATAACCAAGGGACAGCAAAAGAGATGAGAGATAACATATTACATTAAGAACAACAATCACTCATTATATGGCTTTTGTATCTATGTTTTGCTCTATTGCAAATCTCTGCTAGGAGAGCCCAAAGTTTCTACTGATTATGACAAATGAGGGAAACCATTGAGCCTATGTCCCTTTCAGTCTGGCAAATCTAGAGGAGAGTCTTTCAATAAGGAATTTTTAAAGAAGTATTAGAAATTTCCTTCATTGCACCCTGCTGAGAATTTAGTTGAATCAAAATTGAGCCTTAATTGTATAAGGTTATCCTTTGACATCTACTTAGGTGATTATGGTATTTTCTTTTTCTTGTTAAGGTGGCAAGCCACTTGCTTGTCTTAGGTTGAACTTCTTTACATCTTATAGAACTCTTTACATCTTATAGATCTCTTATAGAACCTCTTTACATCTTATAGAACTCAATTGTGATAGATTTTATGCACTGTTACTTTTGCATTTTGAGAGCATCATTTTTACATTTATAGGTTAGTTTACAGTATTTTATGGTCATTGTCCATTTTTGATCAGTATTATATTACTGTTTAAATTAGTTTAGCCTTAAACAGAAATCTATACTCTAAAACAGTTTCTGTAAGACAGAAATTATCTCCTTAGAGCGCATTTTGTAAAACTGCGAAACTATCAAGAATTGATCCTTTTCTGTGGGAAGACTCAGAATAATGTTTTAATTACTTTCTGATTATTATGATTAAGTTTTGTTCTTCTTTTGAGGTCAATTTTGTTTACTGCATAACAAAATAATACACCAAATGTAATATAAATTATATGAAATAGATGTGTATAAATATATTTTAGTATTTTAAGTGGCAAAAACATTATTCATTGTCTTGTCGGTTGCTGTAGCAATGATATACCTTTCGTTTTCATTGTCTTGGAAAATGTACATTTGCATATAATGCTTTAATCTTACCATCACATTCATTTTATTTACTAACTCAGATATGCAAGAAGAACCCGAAGAAACAGACTTTAAATTTCAAAGGAAATACAACTATAAAAAGGTCTCTCAACTTAAGTAGTGGACACATATTACATGCTTTATGAGTAAATCCAGCTTTCTGTAACAAAAACCAACTGAGTATATATAATTTTCCTTTAACTGACAAAAAAGCAAACATTATCATAACCATAGCCCTATAACTTGAGTTTAGATTCCTTGAGATAAATATGAATCATTTTGTTTATGATCCCTTAGGAAAATTTCTTCCAAATAAATTAGTTAGGAAAGCAATTTTATGACAAAATATAGGTTTAAAAATGGATACAATTTAAAAAAAATATGCCACCTAAGTAAAAAGCCTGTGCATCTGCAGAACATTTTTTCTTATAATTTTCATTATTTAACATAGAAACTAGGAGGCTATGATTTCTTTTAATTTTAACCAAAAGTGACTCAAAGTAGTTTGGGCTTCTAATTTTCTATTTCCACTTCCTTGTCTTTTTTTTTCTTGAAGTTTTGCCATGATTTTCCCATCCTATTCTAATTTGCAAACCTACCATTTGGGTTCTCTTGAATATTTTAAGTCAGTGGATAAATTTAATTATTTTTTTCTTTGTGTCAATAGTGTTTCATTCATTGATTGTTATTTGTTGAGAGTGGTACTGTAATTTGAACTCATGGTGTTCTGTTTTCTGGATAGGCATTTTATAGTTGAGTCATTCTTCTAGCCTTATTTGCTTTAGTTCATTGTGGGATAGGGTCTAGCAACTTTGCAGGCTAACTGGAATATGAGTCCTCTATTTTCACTTCCTAGGTAGCTGAAATGACAGGCATATACCGTCATTATAGACTGAGTTGGGAACTTGTTAACTTTTCCCCAGACTTACCTTAAACTATCTTTACCACCTGTAGATTAGCTGAGAGTAGAGGCAAAGGTGATTCTATTGGGTTCATGTTTTATTTTTTCTTGTAATTTTAGCAATTTTTACTTCATTTGTGGCTCATATTTGTTAATCAAGATTTGTGACAAATGCATCATTAATGAAAGTCTATGTCAGCTTTTCCTTCCTTTTATAGGTTTGCATTTAAGGCTGTAAAGTTTGCATTTAAAGGTTCAACATTCCCTCGACAATTACTTAGCCTGCAACCCACAATTTGGACACATTGATTTTCTTTGCTGTTTATTTCTAGATGTTTTATAAACCTCTGGAGATTTCTGCTTTACTTCATCAGTGATTTAAAAGTGTGATTTTAAGTCACCAAGTATTTTATTTTTGAATCAATAACATGCAGCATGATCAAGGAAACAAGGGTGCATGAGATCTTTAGAATATGAGATACACATACAAATATTAAGTATAAATCTTCTTGGTAATGGTGGCTTGCTATTGCATGGATTTAACTCTAAAATATTAGCTATTTGACTCTGATGTCTGCAAGCTCTTTGCTTACCAACTATTTAGTGTGGGCGTTGTGGAGAGGAAAGGAGAAAAGCAGGCCCACCAGAGGAATTCTGAGATACAGAGTGTGTGCAGTAGATTCCAGGATTATTTAGACCAATCACACTGTACACTGGGGAAGAAAATGTGACACAACAACCATAGAACATGTTAGGATTGTTCTGTGCATTATGGGCATCATTCTAGTCACAGGAAACAGTGCTGCATTTTAGTCACAGCTGAGTCTTATTTGGTGACTCTGACATGAAGTCTGAACTGAGGTGGATTTAAATATTTGGAACAAGATCAGTATATTTCTAGAGAATCTTATCTTTGTAATTCCATTATTCTGGTATCATTACTCCAATAATTGAGCATTCAATTCACATGACCAAATGTTTTCTTAACCAGGCATGAATTCCTTTCATGGTCTCAAATTTCCATTTGTATATCCACTCCACAGACTAACTCAGAGATCATCCTAATAGGTAAATCATTTTGAAGTGTGTGTGTAAGTTCCCAAAAGTCCAGGTGGTACTGAAGTCACATTTTGGTCATCATTATTGCATTGGTAATATTGAAATGAGTTTGTATGGCATCTAATACACATCCTGGAGCTACTTTCCTTTCCGATACCCATCTTCACCTGGGAAATCTCATTTTGGTAAAGTACAGAACTCTGTCTCTTCTCTACAAGACTTCCACTCAGACGATAAATAATATTGCATCCTGTCATTCCAGCTACCTGAGGTGTGAAAATAAAGAAACTAGATGTTGAGGCCAACATGCAAAAATAGTAGACCCTATCCAAAAGACCACCACAGAAGTGTATACATTTATTAACTCATCATTTCTATGGCCATCATTATATGGCCAGTGTTTACCCTTGTAATGCTAGCTATTCAGGAGCTAAGATCTGATCATTGCCATTTGAATCCAGCCTTAGGAAAGACACTGAGATTCTAATTATCCAACTAACCACCAAAACACTTAAGGTAGACTGTGGCTGAAGTGGTAGAGGAAAGACACTGAGATTCTAATTATCCAACTAACCACCAAAACACTTAAGGTAGACTGTGGCTGAAGTGGTAGAGGTTTGCCTTGAAAGAAAAAAAGCTCAGGAACAGCAGCACCCAGGCTCTAAGTTCAAGCCTCAAGCCAAGCACAAACCCAAAACAAAAAACATCCTCACGTATATGTAAGTTCATGACTATACATATTATATACTGAATGTAATGAAAGTATAAAGCATAAAAAAATCTAATCAGATATAGAATCAAGTAGCAATATCCAATATACAAAATAAAGTATAATATGAAATTTAATACAAATTCTATAACACAAAAAGGGTACTTCACATCAATGATGTAAAATAAAATATATAACTAGAGAATTAAATAATGTATAAAATATAATATTGTGAATATATATATATATATAATTACATGAAGTTTTAAATAATCTTTCATAGTTGTAGCACTCAAGTTTAGATGTTTAATCCATAGTTAGATTTACTTTCAGATTTAGTGTGTGTGTGTGTGTGTTGCAGTAGTGGGTGTTGAACTCAGGTCCTCAAGCTCTCTCTTTACCCCTTAGAGACACCACTCCACTTTTTGCTCTTTAGTGATTTACTGGAGATAAGAATTTCACAGACATTTCTGCCCAGACTGGCTTTGAACTTTGGAACCTGATCCTCAGATCTCAACCTACTGAGTAGCTATGATTACACATGTAAGTCGCCAGTGCCTGGATTTAGAGGTTGTTCTGTTAGTAAACAAATTTGTTTTTTTACTTTTTTTTTGATATAAGCTTCTAACTTCTTCCTTTTTTCTTAAACAATTATATAAGAATACTTATGGAAAATTATTAAAAAGTAGGCAAAGCTATTTCTGGGTTCTTTGTTCTATTGCATTGGCCTGTATATCTGCTTTCATATCTTACAATAACTGAATAGTTCAAACCTCATAATGTAGTTTTCTTTCTTTTCTCCTTTCTTCTCCTTCTCCTTCTCCTTTCTTCTCCTTCTCCTTCTCCTCCTTCCTCTTCCTCTTCCTCTTCTTCTTCTTCTTCTTCTTCTTCTTCTTCTTCTTCTTCTTCTTCTTCTTCTTCTTCTTCTTCTTCTTCTCCTCCTCCTCCTCCTCCTCCTCCTCCTCCTCCTCCTCCTCCTCCTCCTCCTCCTCCTTTTCCTCCTCCTCTCCCTTTTTCTTCTGGTGATATTCCCAGGATTTAAACTAGGGGGGGGTGGTGAGTGCTATTTCTGACATTTTTTCCCCCGTGAAGGCTAATGCTCTATCACTTGAGCCACAGTTCTACTTCTGGATTTAGGGTATTACCTGGAGATGAGAGACTATTTTCCTGACAGCAATGGCTTTACACCTTGATCCTCAGATCTCGGTTTTCTGTATAGCTAGGGTTCCAGATGTGAGCCACTGGCACCCAGTGTCATATTATATTATTTGCCAGTTGTGGGGCTTGAACTCAGGGCCTGACCATTGTCCTTGGACTTTCTCAAGGCTAGAGCTCTACCACTGGAGCCACAGCACCACTTCTGGCTTTTTTTTTCTGTGTATGTGGTACCGAGGAATCAAACCCGTACATGCTAGGCAAGCACCTACCACTAGGCCAAACTTCTGGCCCCAGTGGCATATGTTTTTTAAATTAACAGATGTAAGTTTTCCAAATCTAATAATTTTCAAGTATTTCTTTTCTTGTGCTCTTCCTCCTTCTACTTCCTCTCCTTTTGCTCTTTACAATTTGGCATCGCTTGAGATTGCATAAGAAATGGAAGCTGAAGTTATCAAGTTTTATATGTCTGGAAAAAAATTCTTTGGAATTATATTGACTCTGTAACCTCTTAATATGAAGTCTTTCAAACCATGAGCACTGGACCTCTTTCAATACCTTGCAAAACTAATTTCTTTCAGTGCCGTTTTGTAGTATTTGGCATACAAGTCTTTTGTTTCTTTTGTTCGTTCTTGAGTATTTCCTGTCTTTTGATATGAATAAAATGGGATTATTTTCTGATTAGTCACTATTTGTGTGGAGAAATGTCATTGGTTTTGGTTTGCTGACTTTGATAACATCAGTTAATTCCTTGCAGGTTTGTGGGTCTGTCTGTGTGTATCTGTGTGTATGACAAAGAAAAAGACTGAGCCAACCGAGTGCAAGAGCAAAAGGATTATAATTTCACTCTCCTTTTCAGTTTTAGTGTCCTTAATTTATTCTTCATGCCTCATTGCTCTAAGTAGGACTTCCAGGGCTATATTGAGTAGGTTACACGTAAACCTCCTGTTTTATTCCTGATCTGAGAAGATATCCTTTCAGTCTTTCATAATTGAGTCTGATGTTAACTGTGAGGTTTTCACATAAAAACTTTATTTTAGTGAAATAGTTTCTTTCTCTTCTTACTTGGCTGTTTTCTATGAAGAAGAGGCATTACGTTTTTCAAATACTTTTTCTGCATCACTGAAGACCATTTTTGTCTTTATTCTTAAAATGCATTTTCATGAGTGATTTTTTTTTATTCTCAAACCATTCCTGCATTCTAGAGAAGAGAAATCCAGTTGATACTGTAGAAGCCTTTTAATATGCTGCTGAATTTGTTGTGATGGTGTTTAGATAGGAACTTTTCCATCAGTATTCACAAGGAATATTTGTCTGTAGTATTCTTTCCTAGAGTATTTATATCTATCCTTACTATCAAAATAATACCATCCTTATGGATGAGTTATGACATTTTTTCCTTCCTCTTAAAATTTGGAAGAGTAATAAATATTGGTGTTAATTATTCTTTAAGAATTTTTCCCATATATTTTTATTGTAGTTAATAGAAGGGTTACATTGTATTCACCAGATAGAAGGTGCATTACTTCACAAACATTGATACCCTTTCTCATGTCTTGGTACCCATTTCCCTCCCCCGCCCCCCCCCACTCATCTTGATTTACCCCCTTCCCTATCCAATTTCAAATAACCAATTAAGCATATATAAAATAGATCAGATAACAGGATGAAGAAATCAGCTACAGAGCGTTTTTTAAAAAGTTGTTAATTACTAATTCAAATTCTTTTCTAGTCACAGGCTCTTGTGGAATATATATATATATATCCATGATTCTGTGATGATAGTTTGTTTCTTAGAAATTCTTCCACATAACTTGGATTATCCTATTTGTGGATTTTCGTTGGTTGATAATACTTTCTTATAATCCCTTTAAAATACTGTCACGATCAGCGATACCTCTTGTTTCAGTTCTAATTATACTCACATTTTCTTTTTTTTCCCCTTAGTCATTTTGACTATTCGGTCACTTTTGTTGCGCTTTTCCAAAAGACCAACTGATGTGATGTTTCATTGATTTTTCTCTAGTTTATCTCCTCTCTATTTTTGTTACTACTGTCATCTTTATTTTTTCAACTATATGCTAATTTCCTGTTCGTTTAATTTTTGTGTGATTGTTTTCTAATTTCTACCTAGCAACGATGGGAAATGTACAGCCCACAGGCTTTATAAAGCTCATGAATTCCATTGGTACATGGCAGAAGTATGTTTCTTGGTAACTGTCGGCTGCTCTCTATCTGTATTAATAATTATGTTGGTCCAAGAATGGCACTATAAATATCAAAAGGGCCCTTAGCAGAATAACTGTTTCCCATTCTTGCTTAAAGGATTAAGTTAAAGTATGGATTTTAGGTGTTGATTTCTTTCATAAATGTAAATCATTACAGCTGAAATATATTTTTGAGGACACTCCTTTTGATATATTCTGAACATTAGAATGTTGTGATTCCATTTTCATTTTTGTGAAGGTATTTTGTAATTTCCTTTGTGAATTCCTCCGTGAGTCTTTATTTAGGAGCGTGATGTTTAATTTCCACATTCATGTAAATTTGTGTTTTCCTTCAGCTGTAGATTTTTCTAGTTTCATTTCATGTGATCAGTAGAGAATCACTGAATGATCTGAATAGGTATGTATTCATTTATTAAGACTTCTTTTGTTGTCTAATATATAGGTTAGTTTGGATAATATAATATGTACTTGAAAAGAATATGCATTCCACAGGATGCTTTATTTATGCTATTAAATCTAATTGATGCAGAATATTGTTGAAGGCCTCTAATAATTATGTTTGTTTTGTTTCATTTTCTTTGGCTTCACATCTATGTATGCTTTACCACACTTAGTAAGGCTTCTGGTTCTTTATTGGTACTCTGCGTGGTTTGTTTTTATGCATTATTAAATGACATTTAATTCATGTACTGCTATTTTACATCTCTGTCTGTCTCTGTCTCTGTCTCTCTCTGTCTCTTTCTGTCTCCCTCTGTCTCCCTCTATCTCTCTCTCTCCCTCCCTCCCTCCCTCCTTCTCTCTGTCTCTGTCTCTCTCTCTGTCATGGGGCTTGAACTCTGGGCCTGGGCACTGCCCCTGAGCAATTCAGTTCAAGTCTAGTGCTCTATCACTTGAGCCCCAGCACCACTTCCAGTTTTCTGGTGGTTAACTGGAGATAAGGGTCTCACAGACTTTCACACCTAGGCTGCCCTTGAACCATAATCCTCAGATCTCAGCCTTTTGAGTGGCTCCGATTAAAAGCATGAACCATCGGTTCATGCCTGCTTCATGCATTCTGTAGCTCTGAAATTCAGTACATATATATTAATTATCATACCCTTTTCCACACATTTTATTTGCATTTCCACTTACTACTAAATTTATTTCTTTATATTGTTAATATTTTATTTTTATGATTTTAATTAATCTTATTTCAATTAGCTGTTCAAGGGGGGTTCATTTTGATATGTCCACACTCATTCAATATATTTTAATCAGATTCATCCTTTCCATTACTCTTCCTTATTCTCTCTTTGCCTTCTCAAAGCAATCTCAATATGCTTCACTGTTCTACACCTAAAGTATATTAACCATACTTACCTTCCTTCAACCTATCAGTTTGCTGTCCCCTCTTTTAGGTAGTACTCATATATCCTATGACCTTTTTTCTGTTTGTTTGTTTGTTTTTTTGTGTGTGGGGGGGGTGTTGGTCATGAGACTTGAACTCTGGGCCTAGGTGTTGTCCTTGAGTTCTTCAGCTCAAGGCTACCACCTCATCCCTTAAGCCACAGTGCCACTTCCATTTCTCTGATGATTAATGAGAGATGAGAGTCTCATGGACTTTTTAGTACCTGGGTTGGCTTTGAACATTGAACCTCAGATCTCAGCCTTCTGAGTAGCTAGGATTACAGGTGTGAGCCACCACACCTGGCTCTCACATTTCTTTGCAGACCATTTTACATTCCTGTCTTTCACTGGCGCGAGTGTGTGTGTGTGTGTGTGTGTGTGTGTGTGTATTTCTAGTACTGGAGTTGGAACTCAGGTCCTTGTCCTTTATAAATAAATGTTCTACCTAGGATCCTCTAGGCTTCATCCTTTCTCTCTCATTCTATGCACATAACTAGGTTCAGCATTTTCTTTGTTCCTATTGCTTCCAAATTCTTTCTGTATGTACTCTACAGATATTTTTTAGAGATTGCCATAGGGATTAAAAGCAATACTTAAAAGTTATAACCATCTGTTTTAAACTAATAACACCTACACCTACATTCCTTCTACTTTGTGTTATTTAGCTTCAAATTTCTATTTTCATGTATTATGTGCCTGATGTAAAAATTATTAATATTTTTGTCAGTTTTCTTTTATTGTGTCTTTAGGAAAATTAAAATTGTGGTTATAACAAATTATAATACATTCATTTTTACATTTTATATTTATCCTTTTAAAGCACGTTGTGAATCTTCCTCTCAGATGTCATTATCATGAACACTACATGGGACAGGTGCAATATTATGAGTTCTTTTCAGATTTTCATCTCTGGAAATGTCAAATGTCTTAACTTATTGTGTGTGTGTGTGTGTGTGTAATAGTATTGAGGCTTAATCTTTAGACATGTTTGCTTAATATTTTCATTCTAGGCTGGTGCTCTACCATTTGAGGCACAACTTCACTTCTGGTTTTTGTTTTTGAATAGCTAATTGAAGATAAGAGCATTATACACTTTCCTGTCTGGGTTGTGATTGTAGTTCTCAGACTCTTAAGTAACAGGGATTATAGATGTGAGCCAGCAGCACCTGGTAATTTTTTTCCATTATGTTTGAAAGATCATTTTATTTCTTTTGATGTACAGTGATGGGTTGTCAGTTGTTTGATTTTGTTATGTGAAATATATTTTCTGAGTATCCTTTGTACATGGCCGCTTGCTTTTTCTCTTGCTATATATTCAAGAATATTTTTGGGAATTTTAAATTTTTATTTTGGTATATTTCACTTTGTATATCTTTGAGATAAACTTGAACTTGGTTGAGTTTGGGAAGATTTCTATATCTATGCCTTCCTCAAATATGAGGGAATTTTCAGACATTATATTTTTCAAATAACCTTTTACCCCTTTCTTTCTTCTCTTCTGAAAAATAACATAATATAAAAGTTATATTTGTGATGGTGTCTCATAAGACTCTTAGGCTCTGTTGACCTCTCCCCCTTTTCTTTTCAGACAGTAATTTCAAATGACTCTGTGCAAGCTTGTTGCTTTTTCTTCTTTCCTGGTTAAGTCTATTGTGAAGCTTGTCCAATACATGCTAAAATTTAGTTTTTCAGACTTAGAATTTCTGTTTGGTTTCTTTTTTCTTCTATTTTTATTGTAATTAATAGAAGGGTTATATTATATTCACCAGATAGAAAGTGCATTACTTTACAAACACTGATGCCCTTTCTCATGTTTTGGTGCCCATTTCCGTCCCCCCAGTCCTGCCCCTCATCTTGTTTTCCCCCTTCCCTAGCTTATTTCAAATAACCAAATAAAGATATATGATTTCTTTTATAATTCCTATTGCTTGATTGATATTATAATGATGCTTATGTATTGTTGTTCTGATTTCCTTTTGTGCTTATTTGTGGTTTGTCCTGTAGATGTTACAGCATATTTATGACAGTTATAATAGGTATATTAAAGACACATTTATATATTTCAGGAATCTCTTAAATTCTGACATCCAGATTTAAGTTAATGAAGATGTGATGACTTTAAACAAACAATTAAAGTTATGTATTATAATTTTCTGTAGTATCAACATTGAATTATAGTTACTAAAGAGCATACATCAAATGATCTGAAGCTAGAAAACTATGTATGGAATGCTTCCTGAATTGCACATCAAATTACTTCTTAGTGTAGATGTCTTCTCATTTTTTTTCTAGGTTATCTAGCTTGTTGGTACCACATACAAAGAAAAAGCGAGAAGTGGTGTTGTGGCTCAAGTGGTAGAATGCTAGCCTTGAAAAAGCTCAAGGACAGTGTCCAGGCCCTGAGCTCTAGCCCCAGGACTGGCAAAAAGTAAGGAGGGGATTAAGGTAGTAGAGAACAGGAATTAACACAGAACAAGGAAACTATATCTTTCTTATTTCTTTCTCTGTGAACTGGTCAGAGGTACAGGTTTTCGGTGATGTCATGGAAAAAAAATCCTACATGTTAAATGACACTAAGTTTTGAAGGATCATGCTTATCTTTCCCCTCCTACCCCCAAGTCCAACTTCTGGGCTCACTGTGTAACCGTAGGCAAGGTGTTGGTCATATTGTATTGTTGGACTTTTATGTTTTCTTATCACTGCTGTCCTGGATCTGTAATTCTCAAAGGAAGCATCAGACAATCCTGTTTTCTAAAGAATCCTAAATGAAGCAAGAACCCATCCAAAATACATGTTTTACCTCTCCCCTTGCCTGCCCCCCAAATATATATCTCTGACTTCTATGGTGAGGAGGTGTTACTTGAGCAGTAATTGCATTCTGGTTTTGCACACCTTGGCTTAATTTGTTTTCTTGAAACTACTCCAGTTCTTTCCTGTACTGATGTTTTCCTTCCATAGTTGCTTTCCCATCAACTCCGACTGGCTGTAATGATTTCCATCCATACCTCCTCCAGATACTACTATCTTTTGCAACAGGGTTTTTTTCTAATTTGGTCTCTATTTCTTGATTACCTATTACTTTCTTTTGTTTTGATTATTTATTTAATGAGGTCATACTTTTATACCAGACAGCTTGTATGGAAATCTCCTTTTCAATAGCTTTGCACAGGGCAGAGATGACAGATGTAGCCTACCATGCCTAGTCTTTCATTTGAGATGTGATTTTTTCCCAATCGATCTCAAATTATGATCCTCTCAGTCTTTGCCTCCCACGCAGATGAGATTACACACATAGCCCACCATGCCAGCATTCATCTCATTTCTTTTAGAAACATTTTATTTAGCAGTGTTGTTCTTAAACATGGATTTCTCATAGTAGTACAGTAGGTTCTTCATTCAAATCTCACACCTTCTCTAACAATATACACTTTTTATGGTATGGTTTCATAGAGATGGTGGTGGTAAAATGGAGAAAATGTGGTTGCTCATGAGGGATTGTGGTGAGACTCTAGAGATGCAATTAGCATTGGAAAAATTGTTCAGTCACTTGACAAGAAGCAGTAGATGATGTATTAGGTTTTGTGGCTACTGAAACAAATGACTATAAACATGGTGATTCTGAACAACATACATTTATTCTCTCTCTAAACTATGAAGGGCTGAAATGGTGGCATCAGCATGTTCCCCTCCCTTCAGAGAATTCCAGGAGAAGCAGGGGAGGGGAAGACATTCTTATCTGTTCCAACACCTGTTGGCTGTTGTATTCCTTGGCTTGCCACCATATTACTCCAATCTTGAGATCTATGGAACCTCTACAGAATCTTGAGATCTCTTTCTTTTTCATGTTGCCTTCTCTCTGTGGGTTAAATTTTCCCCTGCCCTTCTTTTATTATGTTGGAATGTCCCACTAAGACACATGCTCAATTTTATCTCCATCTTTGGTACTTAGAGAAGGAAGCACAAGGGGTTCTAAGAAGTGATTCGATCACTAGGACTTGACCTCCATCCACTGATGAATTGGCTATCTCAAAAGTGGATGAGTTGTAAAAACCCGTTTGAATTTGTTCTGTCTATAGTAGGTACCATCTCTCCATCTCTTTGTGTGCTGCTTGTGTCTCTTCAGAACTTTACAGTGGGTACTGGGCTCCACAAGCAAGAATGATAGCAGCAGATCTTGCCCTTTGTCTCCTAGTCTTCAGAACTACGAGCTGTTATAAATTTCCTTATCTAATGGATTTTTCTGTAGCAATCCGGAACAGACTGACACATAGAACACAGGTTCTTGCATTAGGGGCTAATGAATAACCGGGATAAATCTCAGAATCCTTGACTTCATCTTTCCCTTGCCTCACTTCCTTTCTTTCCCCTCTCCTTTTTTTCCTTCCACTTCTGACTTCTCTCCCTTCTCTTTCCCCACTCTCCCTACCTGTTTCCCTTTCTTTTGTGTTAGTATTTGTTTGTAGGAGCAGTCTGGTCTGTGCAGAGTAAAGATTATAAAATCAACTGATTAAGACATGGCTTTTTTCAGCAAAACACATGTTAGCCTATCATAAGCAGTGACAACAATTTTAAACAGAGAAGTCGTCATACCCCTCCCAATTCTTAAGTAAATTCCAGAGGGAGATTGCAGGAATGATGAACAACATATGACCCAAGAGCAAGAGGAGTGGGCAGGAAAAATTAGCACCTGAGGCACACATAGACGTGAGACAAGTGAAAGTTGTGAGATGATGCTATGTTAGGGGATTGGAAGAGGAATCCTGAGTGCAAGGTAGATGCTTCTGAAACCCCCTCAGTCCATTCATCCTGTGTGGCTTGCTTGCCTTTAGACAACATCATTTTTGGTGGAATTAAGATAGTCAACATTAGCTATGGGGAAACGATATCACCATAAGACTGTGCTATGCTCTTTTCCTTCATTAATTCCAGAAGTATAAAAAGCTCCGTTCTTGAGGAATGGGGTTACTCAGAGATCAATACATTAATTTCATGTTTGTTGGGGCCAACAAAAGGGCAGTGAAGGTCTTTCAAATAAATAGAAGTATTTTCTTCTGGAAAGTGGATATTTCCTAAAATTGAGAGGATAGGGAGGAAGACTCTGGTCTCCTGAGCTCATACAAAGAGAAAGATGAGGTCACACAAAGTTCAATAAATAGAAAAGTTCACAAGGCCAAGAGGAATTTATTAGAGGTTATAGTTAAGTCAGAGTTCTGACTTTATGCTGTTTTGTTCTTCTAAATTAAGCACACTAGGAGAGATATTCCCCTAAGACAAACGAAGAAAGAGGAAATTTTTCAGAATGCATTAAAATTATGTGAGATACAATATAAAGATTAGATTTTTTTCTTAAACCAGGTTCACGTATATAATCCTAGCTACTCAGGACATGGAGATCAGGAAGATTAGAGTTGGAAGTCAGCATGAGAAAAAAGTTAATGAGCCCGTATCTTGGCATGGTGACAAAATTGTCATCCAAACTAGGCAGGAAGCTTGAATAAGGAAATATGTAGTTCCAGTCCAGCTCTGGCCAAACAGTTCATGAAATTCTACCCCAAAAGAAAATGCTGGGTATGATAGTGCACATGAGTTATTACAGCGGAAGTGGAAAGCATCAGTGGGAGATCATATTTCAGGCCAGCCCAGGGAAAAATGAACCCCTATCTCAAAATACACTGATTAAATAAAAAGGGTTGAATGCTTAGCAAATATGGGTCCATAGGTTCAAGTTTCATATTGAAGAGGGGAGGAGGGAGGGAGGGAGAGAGGGAGGGAAAGTAAAAAGAGGGAGTAGGGAGGAGAAAGTAAAAAGATAGATAGATAGATAGATAGATAGATAGATAGATAGATAGATAGATAGATAGAGAAGGTATTCTGCCTTAAAAAAATGAGGATTTGAATATGTGGCCCACTATCTTGTTGTAGAGGAAAATGGTTGAGGAAAAGTTGGAAATGTATATTGTGAATTCAGAGGCTGTAAAAAACAATATTCACAATTTGATCTTTTCAACTCCTAAATCTGATGCTTGTATCATAGTTCACCCAAAATGTCTTAAGTAGAGCTGCGCTTGCTTGCTTGCTTGCTTGCTTCCTTCCTTCCTTCCTTCCTTTCTTCCTTCCTTCCTTCCTTCTTTCCCTTTCTTTCTGTCTCTCTTTCATTTGATCATTCCATTTCATTTCAATAACCCTATTATTTTATCATCATTGTTTTTTCTCCATTTTTGTTGGTTTATCTAATTGTGCACAAGGATGTCATTGTGATGATTCTGAATATGCATACAATGCACCTAATCAAATCCATCCCCTCTCATTTCCCTTTCTTCCTGTAACAATTTCAATAGATTTCTTTGTTCTATTTTCATACAAGAGCATAAACTACACTGATCATACTCACCTCTCAAATTCCTTTTTCATTCCACCTCCCCCTTCCTCTACTCACCTCCAAATCAAACACACTGCTTCAAATTCCTGTCTTCTTCTTCTTCTTTTTTAAAGAGCTACACCGCATATGAGAGAAAATATGATTTGACTTTCTCATTTAGGCTCATTTCACTTAATATGATGGTCTACAGTTCTATTCATTTTCCTGCAAGTGGTATAATTCCATTTTTCCTTATGGCTGAGGAGAGCACTATTGTATACCTATACTGTATTCTTTTATCCATTCATTAGTAGATGAATAGGTAGACTGGCTCCATGTTATGCTTACAACAAATAATGGTATTGTGAATATTAGTATGCAATTATCTCAACTCTACTAACTTAAATTTCTTCCAGTGTGTGCACAGGAGTGGCATAGTAAGACCCTGTGGCAGTTCTATCTTTGGTTTGTAAAGGAATCTTCATACTCACTTCCATAGTATTTGTGTTAATTTATGTTCCCACCAACGGTCTATATATCTTGAAAGACCACATAGACTGGTCATTTAGAGATCCTGTCAAGAACCTAACTCAGCTGCATTTTCTGTGTTCCAGTTCTCAATACTATTTATTTTTTTTCTCTTTTTATCTCTTTGACCTGGTTTGCTCACTCCATCCCTTCTTCATCCTCTCTGCCTGCTTTCCTTCTATTGACAGATAGTAATTTTATACTTTTGTGAGGCAGTATTTTTTTTCAGCACAGATACACAATGTGTAATGTTTAGTTTATACAACAGCTCATTGGAAATGTTCTCTTTCTGTTTTGAATTACCCAGTACAATAGGCCCTTAGAATATGTGGTTCCAAGCAGACCATCACTGAGAAAAGTCTGAGATGCTCAAGATGCAGAATTCAGAGCCTCTGTTCATTTTTGCCCTAACATTATCTAACTTCTGCTAAGGGCATGCTGCCTTTCAATAAATCCCATTTTATCATCTCAATTAAGCATCTTCACTTTTACTTTTCTTTTTGGGCACTGGACATTAAGGAAACATGCTTCCACAAAATTAAGTTAGGGAAACACTTAAGAGAGCACACCAAGATTTAAATACAACTAAAGTTAATGTGAGCCTTACTAGAGCTTCTCCACATTAATGGAAGTGTAGCATTTACATACAGGAATTTAAAAAAAATCAAAACAAAAACATTTGTGAATTGATTGTGAATTATTTTATGAATTTATTTGTATTGAGTATTTTTACTCAAAAATGCATGTAATAAATAGGCAAATAATGCAGAGTAACCATACAATATTGCTAGCGCTACCCATCCTTCTCTGCAATAGTAATCCAGAACGTATTCCTTCTAGATGGCTCTGACTTTGTGCCCATCAATCAATCTCTTCCCTTCCCCATCTCCTCTACCCTTCCAGGCCTTGAATGACCTCTACTTTGCTGTCCCATTCTATGAATAATCATTTTAATCTTCTATGTACATTTGTCTTTCTGTGACCCAGACATGACCATCTTTTTGGGTCCTAAAAAGGGAAAGATAAAAATCTAAAACTTGAGCAGGGAGATTTGGTCAATCTAAGAAAAAGTGGAGGAAACCAGCTTCTCTGACCCTCTGTAGAGTGAAACACCCTAGGGAGATTGGAATTGTCTCTTTGACCATTCTTAATGGGGAAGAGTTGGAGGTGTTATAGACAGCATGGCCCATGCTCTCTTTGTGCATTTCGGTTGCCTCAGATGTGAAGATCTGCATATGAGGACTTTGCTCAAATGTATTGTCCTTGCCCTGCCCCATCTGCAAGAGGAGATACGCCCTTCCTTCCAGTGTGCAGGACTTTTCACCTTAGCTCTATCACCTGCCATTCAAAGGACTCTCTCCCAAATACCCCACTGAGGATCTTAAAGGTAGATATGTGTTTTCTTCAGTGTACCTCACTTATGCCTAGCACAGAGTTGGCTACAAGGAAGTGGCAGGGAAATAGCAGGCTCTGCATGGTGAAAACAAGAGAAGCAATAAATCCACGCTTTGTCTATATCAGCCAGCAGTTATGGAGAGCTCTGGCTCAGGCTCTAAGGCAGGCACTTGCAGGAAGTTTTTGTTGATTAGTTCTCTCAGAATCCTACGACAATGTTGTTATTGTTATTATTATTATTAATGAATGGATAAGGAAGCTAAGTTTTGGAGAGTTAAAATGGCTTGCTTGGCTAAGGTTTCACAGTGAAGGAATGTATTAGGTTAATTATATACAACATTTCTTCTTCCACACCACTCTACCTACTGTTCAACATTATACAGCGACTAGACATCCCTCTGTGGTGACCAGCAGGAGAAAACATGGGCTAGCACAATAGGAGCTAAGGATAAAGAAGAGAAGAGAAATACCTAGGGAGGCATTAAAAAAAATCATGCTCAGTGCCAGTAGAGAAAGAGTGAAGTGATAAACCAATGCACTAGGGAAATCCAGGGTCTCAGAGTATGCCGGGTAAGTGAGGTTAATCAGAGAAGGCCAGGTTTCCGAAAAGAGGTGACATTTGAGCCAGCCAAGCCAGCAGGTCTGCAATGCAGAACGCCCTCCCTGAAGAGCACGGCTCGCTCACTTGGAAGTGGGTGTAATTAAGTCTTCCCAAGCAGTGCAACGCAGGCAGGTTGCTGGGGCTGCTGCTGGCGTATTGCTAGTGCCCCCCTGTGTACAAAAGAAGAACTGAGCCATTAATGGGGCAAGCTGATAGTGGCACCAGCGCTCCTGTGCACTTCCCCCCACGTGAGCTTTTCAGTTCTGATTTCCCCAAACCTGATTTTCAAAGAGCTCCTTCAATCTAAGGGTAAGATGTAGCCCTTCTCACAGCCCTGCACCAGTAGCAAGCTTCTGCTCGTGCCAGATAAGGTGGGAATTAGCCTGGACTCAATGACAGAATCTCAGCAGGGGCTGCTGCAAGAAAGAGGAGCTCTAGATGTTGAAGGTTTTCGCTAACTTTGTTATATTGACATTTTCTTCCCTGGATTTCTTTTTCTTGTGCCAGAACTGGGGCTTGAACTCAGGATCTAGATGCTGTTTCTTCTTCTTCTTCTTCTTCTTCTTCTTCTTCTTCTTCTTCTTCTTCTTATTATTATTATTATTATTATTATTATTATTATTATTATTTTTAAGTCCATGGTTGGTACTCTACCACTTATGTGTCACATCTCCAATCCTAGCTCTGTGGTGGCCAATGTGACAAAGGAATCCCATGGACTTTCCTGGATATCCTAGGCTGTCTTGGGACCACAATCTTCAGATCTCATCCTGCTGAGCAGTTAGGATTATAAGAGGAAGCCCTCGGCACCCAAGCCTTCTGTTTCTGTTTCTGCACTTGCAGAGAAAGTACGGGCTCATATTGCAGTTGGCTAAAGTGTTAATTGTCTATCCTCCTCCACTTTTCCTCAGCTTTCCAGACAGTGGTTTTTGCTCACCCTTTCTTCTTCACTGCTTTTATGTCTATTGCCACTTGGAATCATTTTTTTTTAAATAGCAGGTTGAATGGTTTATTTAGATTAGCAAATGAAGAAGATGTTTACTGAGCTGCACCCTCCCTTCTGCAATGCTAGGTTCTATGTAAGAATAATCAGTTGCCACCCTGAAGGTGAGCTTTAGTTTTGCTCTTTAAATGAATGTGATTCTACAGACTTTATGCAGAGATTTATGTGGCAAGTGATGTTTTTCTCTTCCTTTCTCACTAAGCATTAAGGCAAGGAAAGCGTCCTCTTGCATCGTATTCACTGCATCTGTATCTGTGTAAAATACATGGTACATAGAAAATAATGTGGCATGTGGAAAATAAAAGATATAGAAGCCAGTGGTTCACATCTGTAATCCTAGCTACTCAGGAGGCTGAGGTTTAATGATCTTGGTTCAGGAAGTGGAGCTGTGGCTCAAAGTGGTAGAGCACTAGCCTTGAGCATCAAAGCTCAGGGGCATCACCAGATGTGGTGGCTCACGCCTGTAATCCTGGCTACTCAGGAGGTTGAGATCTGAGTATCTGAGGATCATGGTTCAAAGCCAGACCGGGCACTAAAGTCCATGAAACTCTTATCTCCAATTAACGACCAGAAAACCAGAAGTGACACTGTGGCTCAAGAGATAGGGCAGTAGCCTTGAGCTGGAGAGCTCAGGGACAACGCTTAGGCCCTGAGTTCAAGCTTCACAACCAACAGAAAAAAAAAAAAGAACAAGATCTTGGTTCAAAGCCATTGCAGACATCAAAGACTCCAATTAACCAATAAAAAGCTATAAGTGTAGCTGTGCGTAAGTAGTAGAGATTCAATCTTGAATGCAAATACTGAGATAGTTCCCTGTTCTGACTTCAGTCACTAGTACTGGCACAAAAAAAAAGTAAAAGAAAAATAATTCATACATAGTTCTTGCCCTAGAGGAAAGCACCCTGGGCACAAAAAGGAAAGATTCAAGCAATGTTCTTTGTAAAGTAAACACCAACCCAGAATGCATTTTCCTAATTAACAATTAATGACAGCTTCCCATCTTGAAAATTCCTTGTTCATATGCAATCTGTCAACAACAAGTATTTTCATTTATTAATAATATTATTATTTACTTGGTATCTGTAGGGCTTATTAGAACTAGAAATGTGCAAGGGACTGAGATAACAAAGGGGACATTTTAAATGAAATCTGAATAGGGGCTATATATACTAGAAATTAACATTTTTTCCTAGAGATTGGGAAAACTGATAGAAATAAAACACAGGAGGGAATCCTCAAGTCATTCATTTGTAAATAATAAAGAGTTCCTCTCCTCCATAGCTTCAGGCTAGTCCAAGTAAGGACTACTCCTGGACTTTTATCTTTTCTTTCTTCTTCCTATACCAGGCTATGCATTGCCCACCTCCTGCCCTATAGCTGTACTGACATCAAGCCAGCATCTACCCAGCACATTAGATGCTGGGAAAGTACTTCCTTTCTCCCTACTGATGAAGGATAAAGAAGCTTGGCTAATCCAGATAAGCCAGAATACTGCTATGATCTTGTTACAGGCTGGGGCAGCAGATCTCAATCCTTGTCTGTATTTACCACCCAGGACTCCAAGGGGAAAAGAAAAGCACAGTTCGCCTGAGATGTAGAACTTCCAAGACTGGAAGCCATGAATGAATGTGAAGCCAATCTGAAGGTTGCCAATGCAGAGCAGGTGTATCAGATTAGGCCCTGATTGTAGGAATCATCAAGCTGCTTGTCTGTTAGCTCGGCTGCTTGGATGACCACTGACCAATAAAGAATTCTCTGCTTTCATCAGAAAGAATAACAATGTTTCATTCATACGGAAAGGGAAAGACTTGGGAAAACTTCACAGTAAGTGATGTAAGGCAGACCCAAAGAAACAGATTCCATGGATTCCTTCGTTTGTAATGATTAGTATATGTCTAGGATAATCCTAGCCAAGGATCACAATAGTTCAATAGCTGTGTACAAATGACCATAGAAGATGATGCTTAGCTACTGAACTCCAAAGTTACAGAGACAAGAGGTTTTAGGTTTTAATTCATGGTTATTGTTTTTAATGTACTATGTGAAGTTACTTGTTTTTTTTTTTCTTTCCTTGTCTTTTTCTTCCCCATAGTGTTTTTCCTATTGTCACTGTATTTGATTTTGGTACTTTATGTATTATATATATGCATTTATCTGGTTTCAAGAAAAGAAGGGAAACAACAAAATGATGAGAGAGAGGACAAATGACAAACCAATGAAACAGGGTTACTCAGATGACAATACGTTACAAGTGAGTATGACAGCTTTGGTGGGGGTTGAGGAGAAGGGAACATGGGAGAAAAATGAGGGAGAGGGTAACAATGTTGGAAATGTACTCACTACCTTACCTATGTGACTGACGCCCTTTGTGCATCATCTTGACATTAAAAAATATATTAAAATATCAATAATTTGGTCCATAGAAAGCAAAAGCAGAAACTTTTATCCATTATCAACCTTAACACCAAAATTTTGCCTCTTTAAGGAAAACTGTAGTTTTATGTTCACATTGAGAAAATAAAGGGGAAAAAAATAGGCCATCAGGGCAAAGGCTTCCTCTCACAATGGACTTGCATCCTTCACTAGGGCCTTGAGAAATTGTGCATGAGTATGCCTAGACATCATGCCATGGCTTATTGCCCCAGACTTATGCATGAACCGCAGGCTGATTTGGACTTCAGAGATGGGCTGATGCCTGGTGGAGCTCATGTAGGCTACAGAAGTCTCTGATTGGGTCCTCAGGTTGTCCAGTGACCTTGAGTCACTTAGCTCTCTTCTAGGGTCTTTATGCCAACCACTGCACAATGTACCCTTGGTGGAGTCCTTTCTTGAGTGTTTCCCCTTATGTAGCAAGGTCTCTCCCGTATCCTTTCCCTTCATTAAATCTTTCTTTGCCATTTTATCTCTCCCTCTGTGCCTGTGGGTTCATTCTTTTAGACCATGGATACAAAGGATGCAACTCAAATGTTGTAGGGTTTTGGTATCAATATGGATAAAATGATCTTTGTTCTCTTATCCCTGACAAACTTTACATTGGCCTTAAATTTTCCCATGGGGGGGGGGAGAAACAAGGCATGACTTACACTAAAAAAAAAACCAACTATGGTAACCTATAATTCTAACCCTCAAGAGGCTGACACAGGGCAATTTTGAAGAGCAGTGTTTGCTGCTACATGGTCAAATTCATCTCAAAAATGAGCAATCAAAGCAAGAAACAATCTTTCCAAAAAAGATGATTTAAAAAAATTTGTTTTATATGTACATTCTAACACAAGTAGCTTCTTTAATCCCTTTTACTCCAGTTTAGGCCAAAATCAAGCATGCTGTAAGAAAAATACACAAGAAAGTTTCATTCAGAAGATTTTCATTTAAACAAATAAATAAAAAGGTCAACTTTTTTTTTCTTTTAAGAAATGTATGGAGACTAAGACCAGACATCAAAAGACTTTATGTACAAGAAATGACTACATGGACTATACCACATATTTCTATTTCTCCCCTTTTTCAGAACAGTGAAATCTCCTCATTAAAACTGAGCATAGGGAAATTGAATGTGGGTGACCAAGGGTTAAATATTTTTTTTCTTCTTCAACAGCTTGCTCTGGGGATGCAGAAGAACCCTGGTCAATAGACAGATATATTGACTTGTTATTATTTAAAGTTGTTTAACCAGGTAGAGATAAACCAAAGCTTTCAGCAACTGAACTATCACACAAATCACAATTAAGGTGGCATATGTGTGTGGAAGACGTAAAATCAATTCCCGCGAAGATAATGTTTTAGTCTCTATTTGAACTTGAAAACAGAAGTAAATTTTCAGCAGCAACAGCTGGGCTTGTTCCATCTAGGAGCTCTCTATTAACTGTAAAAGAAGGGCTTTTATTACCTCTTCTAATGGTTTTCCTCTATGGTTTTTGTCTTCATCAGAAAAGCCAAATTGATTGCTGTGGTGCTGTTTACTGATGTGGCTGCTGGGCACACACTCTGGCTAGCATTTGGCCTTCTCTTTCCTGTGGGCTATTGTTTAAAAGAGAGAAAAATACACCCCTGGGGCTATCATTTCTCTAGGAATGGGAGTGTTTGTTGGGGTCTTTCTCAGCCTTGCTGCTCAGTCTCCTGGGAGCTTGAGTTTAGGAAAGGCAGGGCATCTGTGCATTTAGAATAAATAGTCTTTGTAACTGAATCACTTACCAATGTGCCCCTCTTCTGGTAGGAAATGACTTATGAGGAATGCTCCTCTTGGGGTGTGTGTGTGTGTGTGTGTGTGTGTGTGTGTGTGTGTGTGTTGGTTTATTATTCTACCAGTTTTAGTTAAATTTTTATACTCTTTGAGATGAAGACCCCATTCTATCTATGCATCTGTAATCTTTTTTTTAATTTAGTATGGTAACTGTGTATGGTGGTTACTCTTAAGAGGGGTCATGGATCGTGAACCTCAGTCACCTGTATGCTGATTGGCTCTTTCTATCTTCAGTGTATTTCATGGAAATAAATCCAAGTGAACATTGTGTCTGTTTAGAGTTCTCCCTGTATTTGGGTGCAATAGGAAGACAAGGTATTTGCCGGATAGGTGTGGGGGATCAAAAAAGGATATTGCCCTTGGGAGTTGCAGACTACTCAGGGGTCATAGTACTAAGAGGCAAAAAAACAAAAATGCTGAGAAAGCAGGTTGACTTTCCCAGAGATGTGCTGAGATTCAGGGACTCAGCAATCATGCCATGAGAAGACTAGAATCAGACTCCTGGAAAGAACCTCTACTCCCCCCGAAATGATGCCCTGAGAGGAAGGCAAGTTCTTGGCTTTTGTGTTATTGATGCCTACCTAAAACATGAACCCTTAGAAATACTATTCCTATTCAAAATAAGTGAAGAACATGATTACAAGAGTCTATCTGCTCCATTCAGACCAAGTTCCTTTCAAAGAAAGCCAAGCTATCTATTGGTGGTTCCTTCTTCAAACCTTCCACATCCTCATCACCCTTTCTACCCTGTCTGTCCCACATCAGATTCTCTTAATCAAACACAGGAAACATAGAGCTTCCTAGCCACTTATTCCTTCATCTCTACTGGTTCTGGATTTCTTCCTTTCTTCCTCTCCAGGATTTTTTTTCTACAGTGCCTCTGCTTGAAGGACTTCTTTTCTTGTGTTGGTCCTCAGCTTATATAAACTGACAGCTTTATGGTCATTAAGTAAATACAAAAGCTAACAGGTGGCAGGCACTGTTGTAGGTCCTGGGAAGGTATCAACCACACACACTATCTGTTCTCTTTGACTATAATGTAGTAGAGGCTGACAGAGGAAAAACGATACGAGATGAACGGGATGAATAAATGATGGGCAGAGGATTAAGGATAGGAAGAGAAAGAGATAGACTGATAGATACCTTTGCACAGACAATGCTACCATTTGCTTGAATGTACTCAAAATTGATGCATATATAGCTCATACTCTATTTTCCTAGGCTAGGATTTTTATTGGCCTCTCTGGCTTTATTCAAGCTAGACAAAAAGCACTGTTTCTTCCCATTCATCTAACTTTCAGTTTTGAAAAGATGGAGAATTAACTCTTTTCCTCTGTCCTTTGCAAAGCTCCCTACGGCCCTGCCTATGAAGCTCTCAGGATCCTGACCAGTGCAAGGTCAATCTCACATGAACCAGCACCTCCGACTTATTTCTCCCTGGGAAACAGACAGGGTCAGTGCAAAAGAGCACAGATATTTTCTGGCCCTGACACTGGAGCCAGAGAGATTGTTGAGGATCTTGGGGCTATTTATTTCATATAGAAGAAACCCTTGAACTCTTTTTTTCTGGAAGCTCACAAAGAAGGTGGGATTACAAGAAACGTATGTGACCTGCTCTTGTGTTTAGGAAAGATAGTCCAGTGTATTCGGAAACAGAAAGTCACCTCTGAGAACAAAGGGCAGCTCAGTGTTGAACTGGAAAGAACATCAGCTTTGAATGGGATGGGTGAGCCTTACATTTCTAGCCTTGGCAATCTCTGCCATTGGGCCTGATGATATAGTGTGTTCTTGAACCTGTTATGAATATTATGTAAACTAATACACAGGAAGGCCCCTGGCACCATTATCATCCCAATGTATATGTAAGTTAGCGGCTGGCTTTCTGCCCCTTGTCTGCACTGTCCCAGATTATGAGTAATCTATAGGTGTTTTACATGGGTATGAAACTCAAGCTTTCTGTCTTACATTCTTCCACAGCAGTTTCAAATTTCTCAAGGTGAAAATTAAGAGGAGGAACGAGGGCAGACAGAAGTGTGGGAAAAGCTGCCTGCAGAACTGAGACCAATACAGGAAGAGTGACTGGGGGACAATAGGGAATTCTGAGTGTAACTCAGCAAGGGACTGACATCAAAGGAACACATTCAAATGAGCAAAGTGACTCAGGTACTAAGTCCACTGTTATATAATCTGGAAAATATGAGACAAGGAGAAATCACAAATGTGGTTCTGCCCTGAAACAGCACTGACTCTCTCTGTGTCAAGAGGAGAGACTGTAGTTTGTAGCCAAGGACCTCAAATGAGTATCTTTACTGTCCTAGTTGATGCCATCCTGCCGAGTCTATTTCTCTAAGAAGCTGATTCCATGAAGACCTTTAATGATGGAGAAACAGAAACAGAAGTGATTTGGTCTGGTATCCAGAGCAACTGTTCTTGCAAATCCATTGAATAGGGGACAGGAACACGACAAAAGAGACAAGCAGAGCCCAGAGTGAGAAGGGCCTTGGCCCTCCAACATGACCAACAGAAGAAGAAAGCATCCATCCACATTCAGAATCCAGGTATCAGACTTTCTCCATGCATCTGTCATTGCCTTGACTGAGATTAAATGACTTCACTAAGTCATAGAGAAAGATGGAGATACTGGACACTGAGTTGGGCACATGTTTCATTTGGGCTTATTCTGATGTAGGATACATAGACATGAGGACACAAAGAGGTAGACTGCATGGTGGCTAGAGGCCTTTGCAATCACAAATACTCTAGTCTCTAATAATCTAGAGATGTGCACACTGAAGCTGTAGGAGGAACACAGCTAGTACTTGAAAGAATCAGAATGTAACCTCAGGTGAGTTAGGTGAGCCAGTCTAACTGGACTCACCTCTCTGTCTTGCTTTTGAGCAGTGCATATGTGGACACAAACTTGCACAGATGGCTCTGTACTCAAATACTGACAAGACGACTAGATGCAGCCAGACATGATGGCTTCCTGCTGAAGTTCAGCTTTCTCTAGTTCGGGGATAACTGCTCTGAGAACACTGGAAAAAAGGAGAAAGAAAATGTATGTCTGAACAGAATTGAACATACACCTATGTTTCTTAAGTCATTCAAATGAGATATATTCATTTTCATCAGAAGCAGGCTCCCTGATAAGGCTGGAAAGCATGAAAACAGGAATTGTAAGAAGTAAGCATCAAACAATGGCAAACACACAAAGAGGACTTGTGTTATTATAATGCACAGGTATCCTGTGAAAACAAATCACATCCAGTCCTTCTTAGCATTTTAACTATTCTCATGCCACTCAGTGTATCATGGTTCGACCCTTGATTTGAATCCACAAGGGAAATACTTGATCACATCTGGGTGGCAGGACAGCTGTGCCATTCTCTCACTGCCTTTCCTGTTTAAATCATCTGATACTTCCTGACTAACTAATCAGAGAACTGTTTTCCTGCCCTTCCACTGACACAAGCACTAAAAGCAGTACCTTCTTAAGTTAAAATCATGATCCAGACGAGATGGAAGATGAGAATGAATTGCAGATGGGTGATCCAAGGAGTTAAAGTTCCTATGGAATTCAAGTGGGAGGCACAGAAAGGAAATCAGGCATCCCTTGTGGATGGCACTGAATGTAATTAGATGACTCAGGAAAACGCTGATGGTGCTTAAACATCTCCACCTGACTGTGCCTAAAACTGCACGGAACGGCATCCTCCTAAATGTTGTGCCTTCCACACAGCTGGCTGAAATGGAAATGTAGCATATTCCCATATTGTCTATCTCCAACACCCAGTGCCTTCATTCCTTTGCCAAGTCAGCCCTCGAGAAATCTTCCTGTCACGTTGCTTATTCCTCTTTCTCTTTTCTCACCTGAATTGTTCCAATGACCATTCCCATGTTTCCTTTCTTGCCATTCAGATGCCCATCTCATACATGTAACCTGCTCCCTGAGTGATCTTTCTCAACTTCCACCCCAATCTGGCCACTCTATGAAATCTTTCCACATCTCATTTATTTCCTATAGGAGAAAATCCCAAGAGACCAGCATTTACTGTGACCATTTTGGAGGAATCTAGCCCTTTCACTTAACCCATTATCTTTATTGTTTACTAAACTACCTTTACCTTCACCTTTTTGGGGGAATAAACTGCCCCTGCAGTTTCTAGACTTTGTTATGTTTTCTTTTCTTTCTTCTTCTTTTTTTAAGCCTCTATAATATAGTTCACTCACCATGGATGACCCAAATGCTTGCTTGCTTCTTTCCTCTCTCTTTTCTCAGCCAATTTCTACTGCTCATTTAAGACTCAGCTCTACATTTCCTCTTCTGGGTGGGTCCTTGTCTGAATTAAGTGTCCTCTAGTTCATGTCCCCTATGCTCATACAACTCTGCTCTTTGCTATTTTGGGTACTGTGCGTGGATCCACCGACTCCTGAATGCCAAGCATGGGGCTGTACAACTGAGCTGTACCCTAACTCACGCCATTCTCTTATTTCATGCTTCCATTTAAAGTCTGGGCTGGGATTTACTTGAAAACAGACATTTTTGGCTCGTAGTTTGAACCCTCCATGTCTGTGATCTTATCCAGTTCATGATTCTGAGAGTGGAAACAATGTTCTCTTATGTGCTTTTTCATTATTCAAAATACCTCTGATGCTCTACTAAAAGCCCTTATTGATTCCATATTCCAAATTTGTGTTCTGGGGTGATCTAAGGTAAACAAACAAACAAACAACAACAACAACAACAAAACAGACATATGTGTTTTGCATTTCAATAGAGAAATAACACAATTTTCTTTTTTTAAACAAGTAAACATACCTAAAATGATATGCTATAGACACCCAGGAAAATGGAGACATTGAGAGAATGCTAAAGAAATCTGGAAGGGATTAAAATGAATGCTTATTTTGTAATAAGCTGATACATACCAGATACTATACACCAACAGCCTTACCCAATTTCATCTAATAATCTAATATGTCACACAGTCACTTTTGTGAGGCATCTGTTATGATCACCACATAATCAATGTGACACTATAAATATTAAGAAGGTATAAACTGGTCAAAGGCAACAGCACTGGTCACTTGAGGGGTTACAATTTAAAATAAAATGCTTTCTCAAACATCAATTACATTTGTGGAAAAAATAACTGGCATGAAGTCTCCAATTAAAGTTATTTCTTTAAAAATTCTGTCATAGGAAGTAGCAGCTAATGAGGAGATAAACCTATAAATAGTCTTATCTTTGACAGAGGAGACACTTTTAAATACATAAATACAAATAAGCCAGGTGTTTCATCTTGATCTACTTTTAGACAAATTGGATCTTTCTAGCAAGAGTCCAGAGGAGCAAAAGAGTGCCCACTCTTCCAATCTTACATCAGTGAGGCCGATGCAGTAATCCTGTGTGGAAACTAAACTTTCTATTCTAGCAGATTTAACTTTGCAGCTCTTACTTCTTCCTCGCAGGAGGGCTTGAGGCAGTGTTATCACTGATTCCATAATGGCTATTTATATATTTAATTCCTTTTTTGGTACTCTTCACTTCAATACTTACTCATTTATCAATAAATTCACGACTATTGAAGGTGCCATAGTCCTGCTAATCATTTTGCTTTGAAACAATTTATCTGAGCACCGCAGCACTGCCTATCTTAGCTGTTGACATCCCAGCTTTTTATCCCTAGAGCAAAATAAGGAAGCTTCCTCATTATCTCCCACTATTCTGCTGTCTGCAGCCCTTTCCTCCTATCTCTATTATAATACTTGTAATATTAAGCTATAATTGTTTCATTTTACACAGCTTTTTTCTTATCATAAATGTGAGCTTCTTAAAGGAAAGTTCTAAGTCGATATGATACATGAGTGATGGGTGAATAAATATACGGAGGGAACAGAGAGAAAGAAGAGTTCCTGTGACTAGATAAACATGCTTAGAGAATATATTCACATGTGAATGAAGAGTTCTCATGACTAGATAAAATATGATTAGAGAATGTATCCTACTTCTGTTTGCAAAATTAATCTTACACTGTAAATTCTATCAAGTACCTTATCAAATGAAAATCAAACTGTGAGGGAAAAAATGAGTTTCAACTTAAGGATCTCTCCTTGGAAGATAGCTTGAGCTACATCATGAGCTCTAGGAAAGACTGTAGAGCAAAACTCTTGCCTCAAAAATACATACATACATACATACATACATACATACATACATACATACATACATATTTGGGCCTGGTGCTTTATACCTGCAATCCTAGCTAGCTAAGTGGGAAACAAAACTATTTCATATTTCAGGCTGGGTCAAATTTTTCAAGACACTTATCACAAAAACAAATAACAAAAAAACTGACCAAACAAACAACAACCAAAAAAAAACTCAACTCCAAAAACCAAATTGAGCTGAGGCTTCCATCTTAGAAGGCCCAAGATTCAATTCCTAGTAGCAGAGAAAAAAAAACAACAAATAAACAACATAAAAATTAAGTTACAAAAAGGAGCTTAAGCATCTATGCCTGGTTATCTGGCCTTTTCCACTTTACCCCCAATCCTCCATTATCCCGTTGCAGTAATTCATCTTGGTAGAAACAGGTGTAGCCTCACTATCTCTCTTAAAGTATTTCTGTATGCATGTATTTTTAATAAAGTATATTTGGCACATAGATAATGAAAATACATTCAATCATTTAGTTGCAGTGCTTAAGAATGACTTGATAAAGCCGCCTTTGTGGAGCAGAGAGATAACAGCTGAGATTTCCATTACCTTGAAGTAGGATGGGAAATAGGTATGTCTCCAAAGGCTAGGTGGAGGATACTTGGGGGATGGATTGACAGGCCTAAATAATAGATGGGAGAGCAGTCACATGAGGGAGGTCACAATTGCATGGATGGAATTAGGATTGTCTATGTGAGGAAATAACACAGGTGAGTGCAGAAGAATCAGCTAGTAAACTGATGTGCAGTGGTGTGAAGACTGATAAATACCTTTGCCAGCAGCAAAGCATGAGTAAATGTTGTATTATTAAAAGGAACCGGAGAGAATAAAGTGTAAAAGGAAGGAAGATATTAAAAAAAAAGAAAAAGGAGAGAGGAAATGGAGTACAGAAGAGAGAGGTGAACATGGTTACAAGAATGGTAACTCCATTTACTCACAATAAGCTTGAAGAAGGGGGAAACTTTATTTTTGATAACTAGTGCTTACTTGTCATTTGGATTTTTTCAAAAAAAATACTCACACACCTTAGTCTATTAGGTTGTTTGTGTTGCATCCTCTGTTTGAATAACTCTTGAATGTTTCAGATTTGCCCTTATCTACAGAGGACACCAATAAGAGAATTGATCTAATAACTTTAGCTCAAGGTCTTTTCCAATAAATTCAGATATTCTGGGAAACAATCTAGAGAATCTTCATCCATAAACCATAATCATCCCAAATCATAATCAGCACATTATGCCTAGCCTTCACTTATGGGAAGCCTTGAGAAACCCAGTGATTGAAAGAGTAGGGGAGATAGCAGAAGGTTTTGAAGTGGAGCAATGGAATTAAGTTCATACACAGAGCAGGTAAAAAAGCACCCATGCCTGTCTAGACCGCACGCCTCCACCTAATGACAGAACAACAGGCTCACTTCGAAGAATTGTTGGTAAGAAACTGAATTGTAACAAAGGACAGGGATTTTGCTTGGGAAGAATGACATTTTAGAAATAATAAGTGGAGGAATGCTCTAGCACATTTTATGTGTAAATAGCATAGATATTTGATGTACAGACCTAATATGTCAAATAGTCATAGTATCTCCTATATGTATACACAGTGGTGTGTAGGAGCCTAAGGAAGAAATGGAACGAGAGAGAGCGAGAGAGCGAGAGAGAGAGGAAGAGAGAGAGAGAAAGAGAAAGGGAGAGAGAGAGAGACAGAGAGAGAGAGAGAGAGAGACAGACAGACAGACAGACAGACAGACAGAGACGGAGAGAGACAGGGAGAGAGCGCAGTTTGCACCTGCTCCTCAATGTCTAAAACACTCGAGTAGGGTAAGCATATCCTGTTTCTTCTGGTTTTGGTTCCTGGATCTCAAAGCAATCTCCTAATAAACAGCCCCCTAAGAGTTACAAATTTCTTTAAACTTTATTGATACACTGCACAATCACAACCATCTCATATTCATCCTGAATTAGAAAAGGTTACAACTACAATGTAACATGCACAAAATTCAGGTAGTATATTCACCCTCAATACAATTATTGACAGAAATCAAGTCTTCATTGAGTTTTGAAAGAAAAAAGAAAGTAAGAAAAAAACAAAAGGAAAAGAATTCTCAAAAGCTAACAAAGTTATACTTCTGTATTTTGTGATAAAATTTTAAAGCATTTGAACATAGATTTGTTTTTTAAGGATAATTGTGAAAAATGGGCACACCCATTGTCTGACACAGCTATTAATGGCACCATTGATAAGTCATATATACTTTTGTTTTTGTTTTTTTTTTAAATCTAGAGGACTCTGAACTTGACAGATACATTTCGTACACCCACACATTCCTCACAATTGCACTTAACATGTCACAAATTTTTTGAATGATTAAAAATGCTCCCTTCCACTAACACAGGGCAGCTATTATTACTTAGCATTATTATTATTATTGATATCCTTATTAACCTGCCAAATAATGTAGGATGTAGGCCCACCAGGACAGTGGAGGGTTCATAATTGTTCTTTCTCCACTCCGTGGTGTGAAACAAACTGTGTGCCTTACCGGGCACCATTGAAAGGAACAGAAAGGAATCTCTTCCAAAATGCTGGAAATCAGACTTAGCTGGCTACTTTCTCCAGGAGGACAATTGACTCTAATTAAGTCCACTCCACATCCTTTAGGCACCAACTGTTCTGCACCTGAACACTAAATTGCTCTAGTTCTGCTCTATCATTTTTTGCCACATCTTTTAATTGCAAATCTATTTCTTTTTCCTTTCATTTACTTCTCTTCTCTTAAGTAAGAAACGAGGGAAATGAGACTGGCATTTTTATTTGTTTGCTTTCCGTGGTCACTAGGAATTTTCATCATATTTTTTTCTAATGTTGCCTTCCCAGTTTTACACCTGTGAAATTTACTGCAACGGTTCAAACTTATCTTGTTAAGAAAGAGATGACAGGGAAGCTTTTTAATTATAGGAATGGAAGGTATGAGAGATTTTAAGAACAGGGCTTGTATAAAGACCAAAGATATTTGCTATCGGAGAAAACAAAAATGCATTTTCCAAAAATACATAAATAAAAAGAACATAGAAAAAGAAAAGTAATGCTGTCCCTAATTAAAAAGGGCTTAATTTTTTTTCTGGTAGTGGGGGGAGTTAGGTGGGGAGGGCTGGTTCTAAATATAACAAAGCTAGCTTTGCTGTCTCTGAGAACTCAGTTTCTAATTTGTGAAACCATCTCCAGCCATTCTTTCTCTCCTTCCATGATGGAACTGAGGACAGTCATATGTAGCTACATAGAACAAGTTCCCATTTGCCTTAGAAGCTTCAACCAAAACTTGAAAACTCAGTTTCCAGCCATTTCTGATACACTGGATCTCTCTGGGATCAACTACCCCTACTGGCATTTCCTGTTCTTTTGGTAGTTTTTCTAATGTATGTAAAACTTGCCAGTTCTTCTCTGTTGAAGGCTGGTAGGCTTGGCTGATGCAGAAAAAAGACCTCAAACACAAGTGCAACTGTAAAATCGCAGACACACTCTCTTTCCCATCACACTTGGAGAACTGATGGCACAATTCATGAATGAACAGCATCCTGTAGGGAAAGGTATGGACTTCAGAAGAAAGAGGCCAAGCCATCTTTATTACACAAAACTTCCCCTTTCCTTCCATTCAGTAGTGCATAATTGCACCCCACAACTAGACAATCCTGCATTGAGCTCTACACTTACTCACCTACATCTCCAATCTCCCCAATCAAAATGAGAATGAGAAAAAGCTAAACACGCTTGTTTAGTCTTGCAGATGACTGCATCAGGCACTTGACATTAAATTACTGCAACACAAACTTGGCCAGGCCTCTACCACCAGCACTTCCATTGGCATTACTTTGGTGGAAGTACATATTAACTTGTAGGGGGAAAGAGAAAAGTTTAAGAATAGCATCTTTTGCTGAGTTCTGAATGGCTGTTACCTAAAATCCTTCTAAGCCTTATTTGGTTTTCTTTCTTCTTGGAAACTCCACACTGAGCTATCATTTGCTTGAAGACTTCTTTTTTTCTTTCTTTCTCCTACCCTTCCTTATCCCTTCCCATCCATACTATTATCACCCTGAAAAAATATGTCCAGTGGGTTTTACCCATCCATCCTCCATGTGTGAATTTGGAACAGCATACACATAAGTATGGATGTTGTCTGTAGTAATCATTTACTGTATCTATGCTTCGAGACACTGGGTAACAGCTACCATTGCAAAATGCTATGTTGGTGAGACCAACATAACCCAAATAAGACAGAAGCTGGAGCATGGTGTGACAAAGACATATTCAGTTCCATGCTCTGCTTAATTGGATTTTATATACTTGATTTTCTTTATCCCAGAGGATTGACTGTAACATGTTTTCCCTCTAGAATATGACCAGAAGAGGTACCTCTTCATATCCAGTAGAAGGGAGAAGAGCAGAGTGTCATAGTGATACCAAGGCCAGCCTCATTGGGTTCAAAGATTTCTGATGATCTGCTTACACAGATGAGAGACACCTCATTTATTACATGTCTTGAAGTGAAGAACAGGCATATCTTGTCCATTGCAAGCACTGTGTTCTCAAAAAACAACCATTCTTCTCTCCACAGCTTCCACATTTATTTTAATCCAGTATCAGCAGAACACCGAAGTGGTAGGTTCTCGTCTCATGCAATGTCTGACCCTAACCTAACTCTCCAGTGCCCAGTGAGGTAACAGATACGAAGGATGTGACATCTGGCCTTTAATTCTGACTTTGCACCTGCTTGTGATGGTCTCTGGAACTTGAACTCAATGGACTGCTATTGGCACATCATTTATGTTCCCTTGAAGCTGGCTCTGGGCAGCTTATTAGGAAACAGAGATGTTTGTTTATAGCTAGTGGGTATAATATTAGTTTTGCTGACCTCAGGTATTCTTTTACAGCAGTATCTAACTTTTGTAAGCCAACACAGCCTACAATTGCATATATGTATATATAGATATGTATCTATTTCCTCACACTAGGGGTGGTGCTCACGTGTTAACATACACCAAAAGAGCACTTACATGGGAGCAAGAGATATCAACTAAGCATTAAGAAAATGGAACTCTATGGAGTTCATATGTATATATTAGTACTGTAGAATGTAATCCTGAAAGTGATTTCCTATAGAGGCAGGTAAATCTGTAAGGAAGTCCTTGTTGATTCTCCTTTTCACTCCATATTAGGCTGGTCTGGGCATATATCAGTCTAGTTTTCACCTCTCATTTGTATTATAGAGGCTCCCTTGTTTGCTGAGTCCCTCGTGTACTAGGAGGCAATGGTAGAAAGATAAGATGTGCTCTTCTTTGTACACTAGATCTGCTTTGAACAGAAAAAAAAATTAAAAAAAAAACTGAGGATCTTCTTCTGCCAAGCTGCTAGAGAAGCATCCTGTGTCAGAGAAAATCGTGTCTTTTGCACTTTCTCCCCCTTCTGTTTGCAGTGTTGTATTTAATCAAGTGTTTAGAAATTAAGTCAGTTGCTCAAGTACCCTCAGCTCAGAAGAGCTTCCGGAAACAAATACCAGAGTTGTCAACATACCCGCCATGTAATTGGCCTCCATCAGCCTTTCACTGGATAGTTTTCAAACAGTTCAAGCTGGAAAGGAGACACATGGCTATAGTTATCACATTTTGGCAAGTGGACTGCTGTCATTACATTGCAGAGAGAGAGAGAGAGAAAGAGAGATGTGTTTTCTTGTAGATCCTTGACAGCTCAAAGAAGGTCCTATAAGTTACCGACATGCACTTTCCTGAAGGCTGAGAGAAGTATGATGGTTTGTACCTTAATCCATTTGCTGTGAAGGAAGAAATGTGGTACTAATCAAGACTTCTCTGGGGCTGCTCTGTTTCCCAAGAAGTTGGATTATGAAATAGTGTCTTCTGAGACTCATGAATGACTGATATTGAAGTAGCTTTTTTGGCTCATCTGTGAGTAGAATCTAGTTTTAGGGTGGATGGGTTTCCATATTCCAAAGAGCCCAATAGTTTGCCTGTTCAAAACATTGGCTTTCATATCGAAGTTTATAGGCAATTTATAAGGTGCCAATTTCTGATGATGGTAGAAGAGAAATTAATACAATGGAATAGACAATAAAATGGAGTATGATTAGGGATATATGGTCATGAATTGGTAGTAAGCAGTGGAAGGAGAAATAGAAAGGACTGCTAGATAGTTATATTGATAGAGAGATAAATAGAGTAAACAGATTGCTTGGGAGAAATGATGGCAGATAACTGGCTGAAGAGATGAATGATATCTTCTGGATACTTTGATGGATTGATGGAATGCAAATAATCAGCCATCTCTTGATAATTTTTTATGAGTTTCATAGCATGTTTAGAAGTACTATCTTTAATATGCTCAGGTGTGTTTTGATAACTACAGTTATAGAATTTTAGTTTTGGAGTGAGTGTGTCATTCCAACCTGTAATCCTTACAGCTTATATGAACATATGTATGTGTATGTATATGTAGATATGCATGTACTTAATTAGATATGTGCATATGCACATATATACCCACACATATCATATATGGGTGCATATATACATGAGTATAATGAGATAATCATGTAGAAAATGAAAATATGAACCCTAAAAGAATTAGGTAATAAAAACATAGAGGAAAGGATGTATACAGTATAACCAGGAAAATGATTGTAAGCTTCAATGATGAAGATAATTGAGTGAATGCAACTTTTGCTTTGTACTACATTGTGAGTCAAGTTGGGTCTTCAGGGTGTTTATCATAAGAAAGAGGAATGTTTTTGCCTACTTGAAACTTACGTTTTGTGTGTGTGTGTGTGTGTGTGTGTGTGTGTGTGTGTGTGTGTGTGTGTGTGCTGAGAAATTTGGTGGTAATGGAAGGAAGAGAAGTAGAGATAAAATAAAGTTGGTGGCCAAGTTATCAGGAGCAGATTCCATTTCTAAAGACACCAATGATGGATTATCCTACACATTTTAGACCCCTTTCCCCCCTCCCCCCAGCCCCATTCATTCCAACAGGAAAATCGTCAAATCAAAAACTCAAAAAGAAAAATAAAGGTGATGAAACCAAAAATAGTAAATGAAATAAACAAGAAATGAAAAGTATCCCAAACAGTTTGCCCTCTGCAGTGTAGATTAAAGTCTGTGATATGGAGAAGCAGGCGTTGCTCAGAGGACCTAAGATTTCTTATCAAAACTTGATGAAGAAGTGGGCAAAGAGAGTCCCTGAGAGCCAGAGACAAGCCAGTGCTCTAGAATCCGAGTTTACACCATCAATGACTGCTCCAGGCCCTGTGAGGGAGAAAAGAAAAAACAGGTCCATTAGCATGTAACCCAAGAACACCATCCTTCTTCCCCCAACAAGCAAATGCACAGACATGCTTCTCTGTGAGCATTCCTCTTAGTTCCAACCCTTCCCCTGCCTTGACCCTGTCTTGTCTGGTGAAATACATCTTTGAGGAGGATTTGGAAACCCGAAGGGATAAATGATTGTGTTATCTTGACCACTATGACCTGCTCTGGAAGGCTATAGTTTTAAAAAATGAATGAATAGGACTATCTGAGGGCAGTCGTGTGTTTCCATCACCCCAAATTTTAGGCCAATAGGCAGGACTTCATGGCAAGGCACAATTTGAAGGTCCTTCATAAGTGTTACTTCTATTCTTTCGCTATGGAGATAAAATCCATCACAGATAGAGCTGAGTACAGTCAAGCATAGGAGAAGCAAAGAGTCAAAAAGGTCGAGAAGTAATTAGGGAAAAGGAAAAAAAAGGGAAGAAGATATTGTCATAGCTGACTTTGAATCCTCAATATGTGTGATTTAGGCATTGTGGGAGGATCCTTCCAAAACTGTAGAGAAAAGAGGAATGATTGTCCTTAAGAGTTTTGTAGAGTGTGAATTTTGTCTCTCTTAGCTGTCAATGGTAACTATGCAACAGCAGCAAAGAAAATATAGGAGCCTCAAAACAAACTGCCACAGGATGGTTAATCCTGCAGGATAATTCCTCTTTCCTATCCTTTCTCTCTGTCTTTCTGATCCTTTCCCAATTCCCCAGGGAGTGATCCAGATTCTATAGAGTCAGACGATCACAACCACAGAACCGTAAGCACTGATCCTTTCCACCTATTGGCTAAATACTTAGGAAGACAAATAATATAAACTAGGCTTGTCCTTACTGCATGCCTCGTGTCCAGAACAGGTGTACCAATGTTTTCCAGTGTAAGCAAATCTGAATATGGTTCCTGAGGCTTTGCACTATATTCTATTAGAGAATATACACAAACCAGTTCAGAGGCCAGGTCTTCTGGTCTCTGTGGAGGCTTTACAATCACTTATAGAAATTTGCTTGGGTCTTGATCCTGTAGCACGTGTGACACACATCTGAAGGCATCATACTGATCAGACTGGCCAACAAAATGTACTAAGTTGCAAAATGCTTCAATTGAAGGCATATTGTCTTTGGCAAGACAGGAATGATTTAGGGGATTTTATTTTATTTTGTCTTTTGGTTGTTGTATGAAAATAGATCTCAGTATATACCCAAGTCTGTTTTCAATCTCCCAATTTTTCTGACTCAGCTGATTTAGGGGAAGGGCTGGGGCCAAGGAAAAGATGGATAAAAAGAGAAAAGGGGGAAAATTCAGGCAACAATCCTTTGTATAGCCTAAAAAATTAATACAAGTGAGAGAAGGGGGGTTAGGAGAGGGATGGATAAGAATGTTAAAAGAGGTAACATTGATCAAGTTACATTGTATTCATAAAGTGCTTTGTTAAGTGAGAACTTCTTTGTACAACTACTTGACATTAATAATAATAATAGTAATATTTGTAAGAAAATGAACAATGCATATTTGTAAGGTCATGAGTTCTTTAAAATGTATTTCTCTAAATATAGATCAATGCTATTGTGCCTAGGTATTAGCTGGGATAGGTGGGTCAGGGAACCTCTAGAGATACCAAGTCAGCAGATGATGAACTTTATTATGTTAAAAACTATAGTGTTTGCATAGAATTTGTACACATCTTCCTGCAGAGTTAAACACATCTCTTGATTATTTATGAAACCTATTGCATAGAAGATGCTATGTATATAGTTGTGGTATATAGTTTTGAGAATAAGGACAATAACATATCGGTATACATTCAACACAGATACAATGCCTTCTTTCCTTCTATCCTTCCTTCCTTTCTTCCTGCCTGCCTGCCTTCTTCTTTTCTCTCTCTGTATCTGTGTCTGTGTCTGTCTCTCTGTCTCTGTCTCTGTCTCTGTCTCCTCTCTCTCTCTACGCAATCCCAGAGGTCAGATCCAGGGCATTGCCCTCCTTGGTTAGCATTCTATCACTAAGCTATACTCTCAGACTAGGCAGCACGGTATATTCAATCAGCATTCAGTTCAATTCAGGGATGCAGAGCTAATGGATATGAAAGAGTACATGAGCACATATGCTTTCTTTTAGAAGAATCTTTCAGGTTTTTTGTATATGACACATAGAAACTTCATTGCATAGATATATATATATACATATTTATGACTCTGGCTAATTTATGGCATTGATATTTGCCAGAGAAACTCTACTGAATTCAATATCTACATTAGAGAGTTAAAAATGTTGGAGTGCAGGAATCATTGTATCTCAGATTCTGTCAGTGGACATGAGCATTTCTGGTAATGTCATGCTGTTGATGCAAGACAGGATGTAGTAAAAGCCAAGGAAAAGAGGAAGTGGACAAGGCAAATAAAGCATAGAAGAGTTCAACATGGACAGAAAGAGAGGAATCCTAATGAGAACCAATAGGTTATGCAGGTTTGGTGAAGTGGTTTGGTGAAGGTTTGGTGGAAGCATTACAACTATGCCAAAGAGGGAACCCATAAGGGTGATTTAGGAGCGACACAGGCTGTTGGGTTTGTTGAGGCTATTAAAGGCACGCTCATATGGGGCTCTCTATGTAGAAAGTATGATTCTAACCATAACTCCTTTAATACTTTAAATGTTTTTTAAATGTTTTAATCATGAAAAATAACCAACTATGTGAGATAGAGTGTCCTATGGCCATAAAACTTGTACACTTAGAGTTGAAACAGAAATATATCACTGTCCTTGAGTCTGTGCCCTTGATTCTTACAACTCATTCTGCTCTGTGGAAGATCATATTATATGATGCTTATTGGGGACCAGAGCATCATGGGAGTAGTAATGGGAACAATGAATTGGGAACTTGATATCTGTCACTGTTGTTTCTCAGCTGGTCTTTCCATCTGCAAGTTGAGAGCAAATGGGGTTTGATGGCCTGTAGGTTTCTTCTGCTTCACTTTCTAAGTTATTATACAGATGGTGACTTTACATCTAATACTGTTATGGCCTTCTTCAACTGGTACTTTGTGATTTTCAGCTCTATTACATGACCATCTCATCCTAAAACAGGCCTAACATTCCTAACCACCTACACAATCCCTTTTTAATCAATCAATCAATCAATCAATCAATTTTTGCAGCACTGGGACTTGAATTTATATCTTCCCACTCTCAGTCTAAGTGTTAACATATTACCACTTGGACAATGCCTCCATTTCAGATGGCTGTTTCTTTGTTTTGGGTTTGGGTTTTCTTTTCCCTGGTTAATTGGAAATCATATATTTCAGACTTTTCTGTTTTCCACCTTCAATCCTTAGATCTCAGCCTCCTGACTGGGATTACAGGCATGAGCAATTGGCATCAACCACTTTCCATTTTTTTTTATTATCTTTTGGCTGATGTTTGTACATGGTTTTAGGAAACTGTTTTGTTTTTCAGCAGGGATAAGGAGAACCTGCCTGGCAATATCAGTTGATAACGCTATTTACTGCCAAAATGCCTTAGGTCAATCAGTGTATGAAAAAAATGATCAGGCTACAATAGCCAGAGAATTAATCTAATCCACTCTGACACGGATTAAAAGCAGCATTACTTTTTGTCATACAGAGCCTGGACACATTTCAGATTTGGCTGCTGCTCTACATGGTAGAGTTCAGTCATTGTTTGGAAAAGGAAAACAAATAATTTCCATTCTTCTACTACACTCTGGGTTGGAATATTGAGACAAAAATCATTAACCATGGCTAATGCACTTAATCGCATCTTTACACTATCTGAGGAAATGAAGAAAAAAAAGCACGTCTGTTGAGTGCTGGATTCTTTCATGCTAGCCACTTTCCTAACTTAAGAAAAATTTTAACTTGCAAGGAATGGTAACTTTGTTTTTTACAACTAAGGCTAATAATAATAATAATAATAATAATAATAAACAATTATAAGAAAGATAATACAATAAATGGAAAAAAGAAAAGGTATTGATTGTGTATGTTTATATAAGTTGGTATGGTTCTGTGATGTCTCATGACTCACACATGGCTGCAATAGGCCTTTTTAGTCATCAGATGAGTGAAGCCGCAGGGCCATATCATGTTTCAGAGGAAGAAAGGGAAGTGGAGCAACTTATCACCCTGGACTTAGCAGAGGCTATGTGAATGTATAAACACATGCCTTCAGAGTCAGAATGAGAATAGTTTCCCTAAGCCAGAGTGTATTCAGATAGCTGTTGCCTGGGTTTCTTAAGCTGTATGGTACCCAATATGGCATCCCTATTAACTTCAACAAAAATGTTAAAGAATATATTTGTGGTTTTGTGTTTTTCTGTAATTTGTTACTGGAAGAGTTCCTATCTAAAGCTGTGAATCCAATATTTGGAAATGGAGGCAGATTTGCAAGACTGTGTTCTACCCCTGTAAATTGAAATGCACTTGAATAAAGGCCAGAGGAGGCTCTGGAAGATAGCAAGGAAATATGACCCAGGAAGAGCAGGTCAGGAATTTTCACTAAGATTTCAGGAAAAGGTTTTGGTGTATCCTGCTCCTGAGCAAATAACTGAGTGTGAATAAAAGCTGGATGCATATAAGGTGAATTAGAGCTAGACTGGTGCTTGACGATCCCTAAAATAGTATGCTGTGAGGGATCTTGCTCTAAGTAAAGAGATTCTGTGAGAAACTAGGTTCTCAAGAGTTGTCAAATTCCAGCCAAAAGCAAACTTAATATTCACTAGTGACTAGCTTGATTTTTTCCCCCAGAGACATGAAGTATCTGCTAATCATAGACAAAAAGTTTCCTAATATCAGGCACTGGTCTCTTATAACTGTAATTCTAGCTACTCAGAAGGCTGAGATCTGAGGATGATGGTCTACAGACAGCTGGGAAGGAGTCATAAGACTCTTAACTACAATTAACTAACAAAAAGACATCAGAAGCGGAGGTGTGACTCAAATGTAAGAGTGCCAGCCTTGAAGGAGAAGGGAAGCTAAGGGAGGACAGCAGGCCCTAGCTCTAGAACCAGTGTGTCTGTGTGTGTGACATACATAGAGCTTCCTAAGACTAGTTATTCTGACAAAGTATTGGACTTTAAAAGTCCAATTCTTTCTCTGGACAAATGCCATAGTTAAATAATCCTACTTTATGGTAAACAATGACTCAATTCAACAACAATGACTGCTACAAATATCAGGCTTCATTAAATACTTTCTGTTAGTCAGGATAAATTGACAGTGAGAACATGTAATTATGCCTCTTCCTAGGTTTCCAGCCCCTCCTCTTTCACCCTTTCAAATGCTAAAAATTAATTGCTTCTTCATGCCTGAAGTTGAGCATCTTTGAAAATAAAACTATAAAATGAGAATACCAAGTCACAAAACAGACTGTGGGTGACAACAGAATACCTTGGGGATAGACGTGCACACAAACATAAGTTAGTCTGTAGCATGTGGAAAAACAAGATAGGGAGACAACAATGACCAAGAGACAAATTTTGGAAAACTAGCATACAGGTCAATGGATGTATAGCTAGAAATGCTCAACTTGAGTTTCAGTCACGTAAAACAAATAATAAACAAAGAAACAAAATGAATTCTACTTTTAATAATCTACTTATTTTGGCAAGTTATATCCATTATAAACAAAATTCTTTTGTCTGTCTGTCTGTCTGTCTATCTGTCTGCCACTTCTCTATGTAATGAAAGCACTGGGGCTTGAATACAAGGCCTCACATTCCTGCTTGTTTTTTTCATGCAAGGATGAAACTCTACAATTTCTACCACACCTCTAATTTTGGTGATTAATTGAAGATAAGAGTTCCATGGACTTTTCTGCCCAGGCTGGCTTTGGATCATGATTCTCATATCTCAGTCTCCTGAGTTGTTAGGATTACAAGTATGAGCCACTGTCACTCTTAAGATTAGAGATTTAAGCAGCAAGTTAGGTTGAGGTTTTCAAATGGAATGCAGCTATTCTCACAAATAAGGCACAGGAACTCAATCAAGCCTGTCCATTCTGACACTATGTATGTGACTACATTCAAGGATGTGTAGCTCATCTCCTCTTGAATGACAGGTTGCTGACAATCCCAATAACCAGAATCAACACACAAGTCCCAGGAAAAAAAAATAAATTCATAAACATCCTGATGAGAACCTGCTTTGTAAGAGACCCTGAAGCTTAAAAATGTAGTGTACTTGGTAAGTGATGAAGGTGTTGGAAGGTATTACTGTTTTTCCTCTCCAGATTCTAATGAAAATATAGCACTCTTCTTTAGCAACTATAGCTTGGCTAGCTGTAATTTGAATGACAGGTGGGAGGGGAATTTGTGTTCAATAAGGAGAAGGAAACCCCACAAGCAAGTTGAACTTGTTGATAGCACAGGGAGATGAACGGAAGATCTGAAGTCTCTTTACGATAGCGTTTTGTTCTGAAATTTGGATAGGTTTTGTAAGGATGATTATGAACCGCATGACCTTCCTAATGAGAAACCAAAAGGATAATGATGTTCTTGGTGATTAAAAGAGAAGCAAAGAAATCTAATTAGAGGATGTATGCGTTACACTTGTTGGTGAAACAGAAATCTATTTTCAGTAGTGTCGGCTGATGAAGGTACCTCATTTCTCTTCAAAGGAAACTTCTCCTCCATTGTCTTTAATTACAGTGGGGAAATAAAAAAAAACATGGTACTGAGTTGTTTTACAAGTGAGATTAACTAGACTTTGCCGTACTACTAACATGGTGGGTAAAGACACAATACAAGGCAGCCATCTTTATTTTGTTCTTTTAACACTCCCGCCTTTGTGCTTTCCACAAAGACAAGAGCTTAGCAAGTTAATAATCAGACACGAATTCAAATCTATAAGCTCATCACAAACCTGACAGAGACAAGACGACTTCTGCTGAAGCTCTCAGTCGATGCTGACATCAGCACACCCGAATGCTTGCTGTTAAATTCTAAATGCTTAGGCTAATAGCCAGATGTCAATGACTCACAGTGTGTGTGTTGGGGGGGGGTGAGCCAGTGATGAGGAATCTCATCAGAAATGAAATGTGAAATGTCTGCAATTTTTTTCTTCTTCTAATATGTTGACATTTTGCAGGTTGTGGAAAATACAAATGATTATGCTGCTGTCATCAGCCAAAAGCAGTGGTATTTCTCTGACTCATACCCTCCCACCTGGATTTAAATGATGGATTTGGAAAAGAAAAAAAATTGTGTATGTTATCAGCAGGAAATGGACAAATATGTGCAGCTTTTGATGTCGCTGCAAAGTTGTCTTCCTGCACAGTGAATTGGAATATTTGATGGAAGTCTTCCCCCTCCCCAAACCCCAACCCACGGAAGATCATGATGTAAGGGGTGGGGGTGGAAGGAATACATACATTTGAAATTAGAATTGGTTTATATGCAGGCTGGTAAGGAAACATCAAGGCAATAATAGTTTGGCTTCTCTAGGGAGAAGAGACTACAAGTCTTTTGAATATCTGCCCAGTCTTTGGTAGTAAAGAGTTTCAAATACATATAGGCTATAATGAATATCCCCATTGACTAAAATATTTATTTCTTAATTCAACAAACATTTACTGGGAAATGACCATTGCAAGATACAGTGCTGCCTCCTGTAAGCACAAAAACAAATATAAATAAAATATAGCTTCAGTAGAAGTCACCATAAGAAGCCAATGATGAGGGATTGGTTTATGCAGCAGGATTTAGAAATACTGTAGTTTTGGAAAAGAAGTGCTTCTATCAGGAAGAGAAAGCTTGCCCATGGGGCTGCTGCAAAGACATGTGAATTAGAAGGAAGAATGAGATTAAGGGCAGAAACTAAAGCCTGGTATTGTTACTTTGATGGTGGAATTCCTATATGGGGGACTGCTGTCACCTCATTTCAGTTCCCTTGAGATTTCAGCTCATCTCACATGAAATCAAAATAATAATGGTCTATCTCAAAAGATTCTTAGGTATAAAAGTTCATACATACATGTAACTGCCTACTTGAGAGCCATCGTTGCTTCTTCATTCCCCTAGTATGGCACTTATTTTATTTTAATGATCAACAGATCATTATTGATATAAGTCAGAGCTTAGAAGCTCTGTCTTTCATTGAAGCTCAGTCCTTAACATAGTTCCAAGCATGTAATGGGTACTAAACACATATATGGTGGCAAAATTAATGAACAAAAGCATGGATGGAAAATGGAAGCCATATGTCAGGAATGTGTGCACAAAGGGGCCATACCAGGTGAGGAATGGAGCAGAGGGCTAAAGGGTGTTCTGATTAGAGTGCATGTAGCATTAATACCATGCTTTTCTGGTAGGCAGGAGTTTCTAGCCATGGAAATGACAACATTTACTCTGAGTTTTGAAATCATGATTTGGTTCTGCTGTGGAAACCAGATCAGAGATGGACTGTCAAAGATAAGATAGCCCATGACTGACTATGATCACTGTCTGGTGAGATGCATGATCCACTGAAATAAAAATGGGCGCAGACTTGGTTATCTCATATTGTTACAGTAGTTCACCTTGTTATCTGATATATTGTACATATGCATATTTGATTATTTGAAATAGGATAGGGAAGAGGGAAAACAAGATGAGGGGCGGGGTGGGGGGAGAGAAATGGGGACCAAGACTTGAGAAACGGTATCAATGTTTGGGAAGTAATGCACCTTCTGTCTGGTAACCCTTCTATTAATTGCAATAAAAATATATGGAAAAAATAGGGGCAGATTGTGGAGGAAAGGCTCAGTCATGATTGCTAGAATTCCTTAGCTAAGGGAAATATAAAAATGATGTTGACCTTTCTAATAAGAGTCTGAAGGGGGCTGGGAGTTTGGCCTAGTTGTAGAGTGCTTGCCTAGCATGCACAAAGACCCAGGTTCGATTCTTCAGTACCACATATACAGAAAAAGCTGCAAGTGGTACTGTGGCAGAGCTGTATCCTCGAGAAAGTCCTAGTACAGTGCTCAGGCCCTGAGTTCGAGCCCCAGGACCGCTAAAAAAAAGTGTGCAGTTGCAAAGTAGGAAACGATTATAAAGGAAGGGGAGAAGGATGGGATTCGGGTTCATATGGGAAATGCAGACTGGGAGAGAAGCTTGTAGCTCAGCATTGGCAGAGTGCTAAAGATATAGGCTGGGAAGTTAGATAGTTGCTTAGAAGCTACCAAAATTCCATGTGAAGAAAACATGCTTTACAATCCCACTCCCAGAGGTGCTCATTGATTGAGTAGTTCTGAAACAAGGCTCTCAAATATGTAATTTTAAAACTCCCCAAGTTTTCCTAACATAGTCCAAGAATGACTACTCCTATAATGCATGAAGATGCAGCAGACCCTTTATCTTTCACTGTCATCCTCCCACAGGGTTGACTATAGGGAGCCAGAGCAGACTGGGATCCTGGGTAAGGAAATGTTGATGTCTTGGTTTCCTCACTAGGGGTTACAGGGGGACAGGAGTAGGCAGAGAGGCTGGGTGTTAGGAAAGAAAGAGATCTGGGCAACAGGGCTGAGGAGGTGGAGCCTGTCAGTGTGGTAGATGGGGAGCATGCTGTGAAGAGGGCTCCTTCAGATTTTTGTGCCCATTCTGTACAACCCCATGGAACTACATAGGGGAAGGACAACTTCACAATGGCTGGAAAGGAATAAGATGACAGAAGTAGGAGTGTAACTGGGTGGATGATAGGTGCATTGAGGTTTCTTTCTACAGATGTATGAGTGGGTTTGCAGAGGAGCTGCTTAATGCTGGCACTAGTTGTAGAAAATTCAGTTTAGAGATCCAATCAGATGTGCAAAATTATTCCAAAAGAACTGCCAACAGCAAAAGAAAATGGAGATTGGGTCCACAGGTCTCTAAGAGCTGCACGGATGAGCTGCAGGCAAAGCTTCTCTGAGGGAGCTCCAGTCCTGCCTGAGGAAAAGAAGCACAGTGCCCAGATGTTGCATGGATTCAAGAGTTTGCAGTGTTTATATGCAATGACCAGATTCTGGGGAGTTGTCCCTATGTCTGATACTTAACTCTAAATGTAGCTACAATTTCTTACATAAAGGAATCTGTTTTTCTTGCAATGCATCCTTCTTCCTTTCTGGCATTATGTGAGTTCACTGCCTCTCTCCACCACCAGTTCCAGTAATCCAGGCATTTATATGCCTCATTAAGTACATCACATTCTCTGCAGTACTGGTTGCAATCAGATCCAAAAAATCTTCCAAGGACACAGGATCAGGGCCTCTTGATCATGGCCCTGAGAAAGCAATGGCTTGGCAAGTTTCAGGAAAGCAAGTGGCCAAGTTGTAGCCAACAAGCTGAGCCAACCCACTGGCTGCTGTACGTAGACCTGGCAAGTCTTCAAGGTACCATAGCACCAGGTGGTCCCTCAAATAGCTGTGTCCACTCAAAGCTCGAGAATACTTGGAGCAGGCTGTTTCCAATAGTTCAGGGCACTAGCTACCATTGCCGAGATTGCAGCTCACAGCTTTGGAGATTCTCTTTTATCCTGTATTCCTATTATTTCTTCTCATTTTGAACAAAGACTTAGGAAGCCAAAAGTAAGCCAGATGTTGATGGCTTATGCCCCTAACTACTCAGGAGGCTGAGATCTGAGAATTGTGATTTAAAGCTAGCTTGTACAGAAAACTCCATGGGACTCTCCTGTCTGCTTAGCCAACAAAACTGACAAGTGGAGACATGGCTCAAGTGATAGACTATAAGCCTCAAAGCCAAACTAGAGTATGAAACTGTAAGTTCAAGCCCTTGCACCTGAAGAAAGTTAAAACAACAAAAAAAAACAAGCTAGCAAACAAAAATGTAAAACAAATTTTAAAACAAAGAAAAAAACAACTGAAAGCAAGCTAATATCCATCTTGTGTTTTACAGACACCCAAGATCAGACATAACTATAATTTATCTGTTAGAGTCAAATTGGACTTAATTCTCTTTAGCTGACACTGATATTTCCTCTACACCAACACTGCCTTTCTACTATCACTAGTTGCTTAAAGCCAAAGGAAGTGGATGATGTAAAGTCTTTCCTGAGCAGTAATTTTGCTAAACAAACATCTTGTGTCTGGAGATCTGTGATGCTAAACTGCAGAAGGAAGAATGATTATACTCTGATGCTATCCACTGATGGCTCTTGGGATACAAACCCATCCACTATGTTGATTCTCACTTTCCTGGGCTATTTTTGATCAACCCGCTCACTGCCCCATTGTCTCTATGATCTTGCATTCTGGGAGGTTATTATTTTGAGTTTGCTTTTATCACATTCTCTTTTGTTCTTTGCAGGTATACATATGAAATGTATAGGTGAGAAAAGTATGCTGCATTGCGACCACAGTGGCAGAAAGTAGCTCTCAAACTCAAACGTAGATTATATGATAGTAAATACACCTGGAAATGATGAAATTGTTTAGATAATATCGATATACTGGTTGCAAATGTGAATACTGCCTTTTAGTAGAATGGGCTCTGAGATAAACTATTAGGAGATCAGAAAATGTGGTGTAGGAGCATGGTCCAAGTAGACTACTTGTGACACAGATAGTTAATGGGTGGCCAAGTATTAAAAATTGGACTAAAATACTGTTAAAGCACTTGGGCACTGGGATCGGAATACATGGGCTTAAGTCACTGCTCATAAGCTTAGAAGGAAGTTGAAGTTTCAGTTATCTGCCTAATCATTCAATTTCCTCATGTGTAAAATCAGGATAAATATAGTCCTTACTTTATAGGCTCATTAAGTGAAACAAAACATGGATAACACTCAGCCTAGTAGCCCTACTCATAATAAGTGGATTATGGCTATGATTAGTTGCAATTATGGGTCACTGAGTATTAGGAAGAATATGGCAGGAATGGGTGCTCTCATTTCTATCTTGAGATGAATCTATTGCCACTCAGTCCAAGCATCAGAGAACTAGGATATGAGGGCTCTAGAGGCCATCACTTCCAAAGGGCTTTTCACTGATTAATAACAGTACCCACTGAGATGGATCTTTCCCAAGCCTTCAAAGTACCCAATTGAGACAAATCCCTCAGGCCAACCTGTCAGTTCTCAGTGTGAGGTTCTCAAAAAAGAGATCCACACATAAGTGTAGGCAGTAAAGAGTTTACTGGGGGGCGGGGGAAGAGAAGACTGCTGGACCATAGGAGAAGATGTTGTGCATAGAGAGAAGAAATGAGGGAGGAAGAGAAGAAGAGATGGAAGAGGGAGAAGAGAAAAGGAAGAGGGGGCTGTAGGTGAGTGGAGTTATAAAAGGAAAGATGAGAGAAGTGACTACAGCAAATGAGGAAGTGGATTCAGAGACTAGAGACTCTCTCACTGTCCAAAGGAAGCATGACCAGGGAAGTAGAGGAAGTGACCTCAGCTGATGAGGAAGTGACCTCAGTACCTGGGGTACCCCCCACTGCCCCCAGGCATGCCAATTGCCGAGGAAAATAGGTGCTGGGTGGAGATTTCTAGGATGCACAGGAAGAAAACAAAGTAAAGGGGCCTTTTCCCCAGGCAGATATAACAACCAAGAGCTGAATTTTGCCAACACTAGCACTGTCTTTTGATCTCTGTATCTATTCATCTATTCATACATTCCCTGAATTGGCCTGATCTCTGCTTGTGAATTGATCTCCATGTTGAGTCCTAGGGATTACGGTAGACATAGTTCCTTGGTTCACAAACCTTACCCACTGGAGGGGAAGAAAGAATAATCAAAGCAACATAACTTACCAGGCACCACTGGCTCATGCCTGTAATCCTAGCTACACAGAAGGCTGAGATCTGAGGAACATAGTTCAAAGCCAGCTCAAATAGAAAAGTCTGTGAAACACTTATCTCCAATTAACCACCAAAATGCTATAATGCTATCCTTGAGGAAAAAAAAATCAGATGGCTGGCACTGAGTTCAAGCTCAAGAAATAAGGAATCAACTACCGGTTACATGGGTGTGACCCTAATCCTGACAGGCATTGAATGCATGTTTGCTGAAAAAGGCTAATGGACATGTTGCATGGAGGCAGCAGTTAGAAGCAATATATGAGAAGTGCACAGTGGGGGAATGATCTCCTTGGGAGGTCATCAGCCAAATACATCGGAGGCCAAGAATAGTAAAACTGATTCTAGAACAGTCTGAGCAGAAAAGTCTGAGACACACCCCAGAGGGAAGCTGGAGGTGGTCAAAAGTCACATTTCACCAGCAACAAGGGAAAGACTAAAGTAAACAGACTGCAGCCTAAAGGTATAGTTAGATTGAAAGTGACACTAACCTCAAACATAACCAGGAGGGAAAGAAAATAGGGCTGGAGATATGACTCAAGTGGTAGTTTGCCAGCTTAGCAAGTGCCAGGCCTTGAGTTCAACCCCCAACAGCCCCTACCCCTACAAACAAATAGATTGCAGAAGGGTGAATGGATTCCAATCCGATGAAATAAGATAGGTTGGATTGTACTATAGATAGGGTGCAGTATTAAAGTTCAAAGGAGTCTTTGTAGGAGCAGAAAATAGATGTTTTGCAGGGAACTAATTCTAGCAGTTATATGAATAGAAGCAATGACAGGATGGCCCATGTCATAAATGTTGATAGACACTGCAAGGAACTGCGATTGCTAGCATGCATATAACAGCTTTTATTTAATCATATCGTCTTATTCAACATTAGCCAATTAATGATTCATGATGGCTTTCTTATGTCAGGAGCTGGGAAAACATCATTCCAATTTCAGCTCAGTCAAATAAATGTTGTAGTATTTGGGTGTTGTCAAAGTCACACATTTAGAACCATTTGTGAATGCCCCTGTTTAATCCTCTCTGTAGACTTTGGAGGCAAGTATTTAACTCCTAGTTACATATGAAAAAACGGATAGTTTAAATGTTATAACACATGATTGAATTGGGTTAAGGATCCATGCACTATGAACTTAACTAGGCCCCTCTATGATCCTTACATAAAATCTCTACTCAGATTGCAATTTTGTCCCTACAAGACTTTATTTTAGAATTGATCTATCTCATGGTTTGATCTTCTTTCTGGATTGCGTATTGCAGTTACTTCGGAATTAGAGAAGACTACATTTGCAGGTGGAACTTATAAGAAAGTGTGTGAAGCTAAATGGCTGTAGAAGTGAAGCCTTGATCTTATATAATCAAAAACTGAGCTGCCTTGAGTTTGTACTTTCTATTGTGAGCCTCCAGAAAGGTAAACAGCAATAACAACAACAACAACAACAACAACAACAAAAGCCCAGACCATTGTTTTACAATCCACCCACTCTGTGGTTTTTAGTTATGGTGTCCTGAGAAGGGAAATGGAGTCTTAGGATACATTGGCTATTATTATCCTCTATGAAACACTTTTTCCCCCTTAGTTGACAGCAGAGCGGTATAAGAATGGAAGTCACCCGGTCGCCAAACCTAATCCCTTCTACCATCATATTCCACTCTACCAGCCACCTTATCAACCTGAGGAGTAAGTGAGATCAGTGGCTGTGCCACATTCTAATTCGTCCTTTGTCTTCAGTGTTATCAAGACTCATGGACTGGAATTCCCCATCCCCACCATTGGGCAGCTATGTCTGAGACTGCCCTGAACCCAGAGTGCTAAAAGTCATGCCGGATACAGTGCCTTTTGCTTGTAATCCTAGCAACTCAGGAGGCTGAGATCTGAGGATTGCAGTTCAAAGCCAGCCTAGTCACTAAAGTCTGTGAGACTCTTTTCTCCAGTTAATCACTAGAAAACTGGAAATGGCGCCATGGCTCAAGGGGTAGGGCAGTAGCCTTGAGTTGAAGAGCTCAGGGACAAGGCCCAGGCCCAGAGTTCAAGCACCACGACCTACCAAAAAAAAAAAAAGGGACAGCAGTCAATTCAAATGTTACCACTTTCCACATGACCAAGATTGACGTCCCAGATGACAGAGCTCAGAATCTTTCACACAATGGCAAGGGAGTATTGGGGACCAGAGGTAATGCACCAGCAGGGGCTTCTCCAAAATGTATGAGTGGAATCTGTGTGTGGGAATGTGTTGATTTCTTTCTGATCCACTAGGAAAACACTCCAGTATCTGAAGAAGGGTCCAACTCTAGATTACTTCTAGAACCCCTGTTGATTAACTGTGGATAATTCAATATTATATACCCTTGTTTAATTTATCTATAAAAGCAGGGTTAATAATTTGTTCTACACAACACTGCCAGGATGCCTAGAAACCAGTAAATATCTGGTAAATAATGGATATTGCCATTAGGAATAAGAACCCCAACTATTTCTGTTTTAAAATACAGTTTTAAGCACTGAGTCAGTATCCCTCTTTGCCTTGGGCAGAAGGAATAAAATATTCATACTAGGATGATTTTTCCTTAGAGATAGCTATCTAATAATCCATTTGGTCTCTGGGCTGAGTTCCTCTTGGTATTTCTGAGTGCAGAAATAGCAGAATGTTCCTCCTTGTTAGAGGAAAGCAAATAGAAGTTTGTTATTTGCAGGGGAGTTGGGAGGAGGCTCAACCCTTTTCTCTGAGATTTGTAATGATATTTTCGTAAGTGTCCGTGAAAGCCATCATATTCTACATGCTGATTGTCTAAACTGTGCAAACCCAACCCCTTGAGTTTCATTCACTATGGAGAGTTCTCCAGGGAGGGGAGCAGGCAAGCCTATCTTTGAAGTAGGCTTAAACACAAAAACATAGGCATTCAGGCAGGCAGAGAACAGAAGGAACATGCTGTACCCACCTGCCACTGCTGATGAGGGGCTTATTTCTAAGACACACACAGCACAATGCACACACAATGCAGAGAGAAAACAAGAGACATAGATCACACATTTCAGATGGTTGGTGGACAAAGTTTAGTTCACATCAACGCTGAAAGCTTGTACAGGGTCTGAGATGTTCATGGAAAAATGAGACCCTCTTCATCCTATTCATCAGATGCCTTTCCCGCATTACACCTCGCAAATAAGCACATATATACACACAGACACATTTATCAAATTTCACAATAAGCTGGCCCTGGCCAAGGCATGATGCATTTCACAAGGAGATACACTTGGTAGTGTGGGAAGATGGAGTGAAGAGGGGTTTTCAAAGAAGCCAATCATTCATGGCTCCTGACAGCTCTCCATCACTACTGGAGAAATTGACTTTCAGAGAAAGGTCTCACGCTGCAATCACAAGGAAAACATGCATCAGATGAGGACTTGGACCTCTGCTCCATTCATCTCAGTGAATGAGAACATGCTTGGGCATCAATATGAGAATCATGATGGCAGATGCTAGCTTTGTTTGATGCTTTTGAATATCAACCCTGGAATCATAGGCTCTTACCACAGAAGCTATTTGAAAACACATGTCCTTTGTCCCCATCAACATTTAGAATACACTACAATTGAGCTGTCCCATGGAAGCTTTCTTCTTGATAGATTCCACACTCAAGTAGATTCAGAATTTGGCTTACTCCTCTTGAAAGGGGTCAATCTTGCCTTTCAAGAACCAGGAAAAAAATCAAATTACCTTGTAAACACTACTGTCTCTCATGCCAGGAGAATGAAAGCCAGGAGTTTCTTATCTATGGGTGGCGGGTTAAGCGGTATAGATGGACACAGGCCAAACAAAGCATGCCTTTCCTCCCTCCTGGGTGCCTGGAAATGCCTTGGTGGCTGAGCCAATTACATCAGGCTTCCTGCACTCACCATACAGTGTAATGCTGGCATTGGTATTCCCAAGCTTGTTTGTAGCCACACAGGTGTAATTCCCATAATCCTTCTCCGAGACATTGAAGAAAGTCAGAGTGGATATGCGGCCTTTGTTCTCAATCCTCACTCCATCTAAGCCAGTGGCTAACCTGCAATGAGAGACAGCACTGCTGATCTGGCCTATATCACAGGAAAGATTAACTGAATCATAGGTTGTTGTACAAGGAGATGAATGCTTTTTCCCCAAACCTTTTGCTCTATCTAGGCTGCCTGCCCCAACTCAAACTTGCTTAAGTACTATATCCCAAAAGGAGGATAAAGGAAAGGACAGACATGCACAGAAAAGATGATTTCCTGGCTTCTAGTCATTACTCAGCCATGGCTATGACTAATCTCTAGTCCTGAGGGGAAAAAAATAAGGTCGATTTGTTTTCTTGACTTCCCAGCTTCTTCTATTTTCCTCTTCTGTCTCTCAAAAAAAAAAAAAGAGGCTCCCTGACAAAGGAAGTGGTATCACATTTCTGTTTTGCGTTTTCTTTTCCCCTGTACTGTATCACCCTTCTACGTCCATGTGGGCACTATCCCATCATTTCAAACTCAGGGCCACCATAAGACTTTCAAGGTACCTCGTCTCTTCTTTGAACCACTGGAATTCAGCCATGGGGACAGCAGATGCTTCACAGCTCAAGATGCCTTTCTGGCCCACTGAAACACCAGTGATCTTGGCTTTGGAGATATAGGGGGGATCTGTGGAAAGTAAACAAGACACACACACACAAACATCACCACAGGCCGATTATAGGAAGGACGTGAATGACACGAAGAGTGTGTCAGATGTCTTGTGAAGACATGACATTTCCCCAAACATCCTCTTTTGGCCTTCCCCACCTATTTTTACATTATTAGCAGCTCTCTCTGTCTGCAGAAGTCTCTGACATCTCAGGAGGATGCCACAGATACAAAGGGCACTTGGAGACACGGATGGGGAAAGTAGATAGCACTCGCTCACAGTGGTCTTTCAGAAAATAATGGTATTGCCATCAACTTCTTGCCACCTTTATTCACTTCCCCCTGAAAATTCTGTGTGGCGTGTGCAGTGGTCTTTCAGAAAATAATGGTATTGCCATCACCCCTTTGCCACTTTTATTCACTTCCCCCTGCAAATTCCTTGAGGCGAGGAACTCACAGTTGACGGTGATTTTTACTTTCCGAACATCTGGCGCAGCAACATCATTCAGTGCGCTGCACTCATACTCCCCGGACTGGTCACGTTTGATATCAGAGATTTCCAGATATTCATCCTCGCTCACGAAGCCCTGGCCTTCTGAGAAGAGAGAGAGAGAGAGCAGACAACAAGGAAACTGTTAAACTAGGCTCAGTCTCAGAACTATATACAC